>NC_061513.1:70771736-70806766 GCF_022539505.1 Lolium rigidum | reverse complement strand
GGGATCCTCATGGTACCGGTTTTGGGGCGTCACAGGCCCGCGCCGCCCTATGGTGTGCCCCCCTCGTCTGGCCCCCGACTCTGCCCTTCCGCCTACTTAAAGCCTCCGTCGCGAAACCCCTGAGGCGAAAAACCACGATACGGAAAACCTTACTGAGACGCCGCCGCCGATCCCATCTCGGGGATTCTGGAGATCTCCTCCGGCACCCTGCCGGAGAGGGGATTCATCTCCCGGAGGACTCTACACCGCCATGGTCGCCTCCGGAGTGATGAGTGAGTAGTTCACCCCTGGACTATGGGTCCATAGCAGTAGCTAGATGGTTGTCTTCTCCTCATTGTGCTTCATTGTCGGATCTTGTGAGCTGCCTAACATGATCAAGATCATCTATCTGTAATTCTATATGTTGTGTTTGTCGGGATCCGATGGATAGAGAATACCATGTCATGTTAATTATCAAGTTATTACATATGTGTTGTTTATGATCTTGCATGCTCTCCGTTTCTAGTAGAGGCTCTGGCCAAGTTTTTACTTTTAACTCCAAGAGGGAGTATTTATGCTCGATAGTGGGTTCATGCCTGCATTGACACCTGGGACAGTGACAGAAAGTTCTAAGGTTGTGTTGTGCTGTGTTGCCACTAGGGATAAAACATTGGCGCTATGTCCGAGGATGTAGTTGTTGATTACATTACGCACCATACTTAATGCAATTGTCTGTTGCTTTGCAACTTAATACTGGAAGGGGTTCGGATGATAACCTGAAGGTGGACTTTTTAGGCATAGATGCAGTTGGATGGCGGTCTATGTACTTTGTCGTAATGCCCAATTAAATCTCACTATACTTATCATGTCATGTATGTGCATTGTTATGCCCTCTCTATTTGTCAATTGCCCGACTGTAATTTGTTCACCCAACATGCTTTTATCTTATGGGAGAGACACCTCTAGTGAACTATGGACCCCGGTCCATTCTTTAATACTTGAAATACAAATCTGCTGCAATACTTGTTTTTACTATTTTCTCTGCAAACAATCATCTTCCACACAATACGGTTAATCCTTTGTTACAGCAAGCCGGTGAGATTGACAACCTCACTGTTTCGTTGGGGCAAAGTACTTTGGTTATGTTGTGCAGGTTCCACGTTGGCGCCGGAATCCCTGGTGTTGCGCCGCACTACATCCCGCCGCCATCAACCTTCAACGTGCTTCTTGGCTCCTCCTGGTTCGATAAACCTTGGTTTCTTTACGAGGGAAAACTTGCTGCTGTGCGCATCATACCTTCCTCTTGGGGTTGCCCAACGAACGTGTGAAATACACGCCATCAAGCTCTTTTTCACGGCGCCGTTGCCGGGGAGATCAAGACACGCTGCAAGGGGAGTCTCCACTTCTCAATATCTTTACTTTGTTTTTGTCTTGCTTTATTTTATTTACTACTTTGTTTGCTGCATATTATCAAAACACAAAAAAATTAGTTGCTAGCTTTACTTTATTTATTGTCTTGTTTGCTATATCAAAAACACAAAAAAATTAGTTTACTTGCATTTACTTTACTTGATTCATCATGTTTCCTTTTAATTTTACCACAAAGAACATACCGGTAGGACGCGGGTCTATAATTGGGAGAAACAATATAGAAGAATTTTTCACTCATGTTAGTACCGTTGAAGATTTTGAAGATAGACACTTGGTAGAACTCGCTCCTACTTATGAAATTGCTGCTGCTGCTTTAGTTCGCATGTTGGAAACTAAATTTGTTAATCTCAATCCTATAATCCAACACATGTTTCTTACACTTGGTGATTTGGAAGAGGGGGAAAAGAAAGATTTTGTTTTAGAAACCCTTCTTAGAGAATTTGATGGTCTAGCAAGAGAGGCTAGAAAGGTCTTTGCTAAATTTAATATGCTTGGTTCTCATACTAATTTTGTTAGTCTCCTTGAAAAAATGGATATGGATAGAATAAGGTACACTAAAAATACTAATGATGGTGGAGAGATCAAAGCACCAATACCATGTAAACTCCTAGCTATGAATGATGCACTAGAAAATAACTATGTTTGGCTTGTTCCTGAAAATTTGTTCGATGAGAGTAGCAAGCCCAAGACTAATGAAAAGGGAGACGCTGAAACTTATGTATCCAATATACTATGCATGGTTGAGAAAACTCCAAACCCCGCTGTAGGTGCACCACCCTTTGATAATACTTGAGTTACACTTTCTGCGCCTAGCTGAAAGGCGTTAAAGAAAAGCGCTTATGGGAGACAACCCATGTTTTTACTCCAGTACTTTGTTTTATATTTGTGTCTTGGAAGTTGTTTACTACTGTAGCAACCTCTCCTTATCTTAGTTTTGAGTTTTTGTTGTGCCAAGTAAAGTCTTTGATAGAAAAGTAAGTACTAGATTTGGATTACTGCGCAGTTCCAGATTTCTTTGCTGTCACGAATCTGGGTCTATCTCCCTGCAGGTAGCTCAGAAAATTACGCCAATTTACGAGCATGATCCTCAGATATGTACGCAACTTTCATTCAATTTGAGCATTTTCGTTTGAGCAAGCCTGGTGGCCTAATAAAATCCATCTTTACGGACTGTTCTGTTTTGACAGATTCTGTCTTTTATTTCGCATTGCCTCTTTTGCTATGTTGGATGAATTTCTTTGATCTATTAATGTCCAGTAGCTTTATGCAATGTCCATAAGTGTTAAGAATGATTGTGTCACCTCTGAACATGTGAATTTTTATTATGCACTAACCCTCTAATGAGTTGTTTCAAGTTTGGTGTGGAGGAAGTTTTCAAGGATCAAGAGAGGAGTATGATGCAATATGATCAAGGAGAGTGAAAGCTCTAAGCTTGGGGATGCCCCGGTGGTTCACCCCTGCATATTCTAAGAAGACTCAAGCGTCTAAGCTTGGGGATGCCCAAGGCATCCCCTTCTTCATTGACAAAATTATCAGGTTCCTCCCCTGAAACTATATTTTTATTCCGTCACATCTTATGTACTTTGCTTGGAGCATCAGTTTGTTTTTGTTTTTTGTTTTGTTTGAATAAAATGGATCCTTGCATTCACTTTATGGGAGAGAGACACGCTCCGCTGTAGCATATGGACAAATATGTCCTTAGGTTCTACTCATAGTATTCATGGCGAAGTTTCTTCTTCGTTAAATTGTTATATGGTTGGAATTGGAAAATGATACATGTAGTAAAATGCTATAATGTCTTGGATAATGTGATACTTGGCAATTGTTGTGCTCATGTTTAAGCTCTTGCATCATATACTTTGCACCCATTAATGAAGAAATACTTAGAGCTTGCTAATTTGGTTTGCATATTTGGTTTCTCTAGAGTCTAGATAACATCTAGTATTGAGTTTTGAACAACAAGGAAGACGGTATGGAGTCTTATAATGTTTACCATATGTCTTTTATGTGAGTTTTGCTGTACCATTCATCCTTGTGTTTGTTTCAAATAACCTTGCTAGCCTAAACCTTGTATCGAGAGGGAATACTTCTCATGCATCCAAAATACTTGAGCCAACCACTATGCCATTTGTGTCCACCATACCTACCTACTACATGGTATTTATCCGCCATTCCAAAGTAAATTGCTTGAGTGCTACCTTTAAAATTCCATCATTCACCTTTGCAATATATAGCTCATGGGACAAATAGCTTAAAAACTATTGTGGTATTGAATATGGACTTATGCACTTTATCTCTTATTAAGTTGCTTGTTGTGCGATAACCATGCTTCGGGGACGCCATCAACTATTCTTTGTTGAATATCATGTGAGTTGCTATGCATGTCCGTCTTGTCTGAAGTAAGAGAGATCTACCACCTTCATGGTTGGAGCATGCATGTTGTTAGAGAAGAACTTTGGGCCGCTAACTAAAGCCATGAATCATGGTGGAAGTTTCAGTTTTGGACATATATCCTCAATCTCATATGAGAATAATAATTGTTGCTACATGCTTATGCATTAAAGAGGAGTCCATTATCTGTTGTCCATGTTGTCCCGGTATGGATGTCTAAGTTGAGAATAATCAAAAGCGAGAAATCCAAAATGCGAGCTTTCTCCTTAGACCTTTGTACAGGCGGCATGGAGGTACCCCATTGTGACACTTGGTTAAAACATGTGCATTGCAAAGACCCGGTAGTCCAAGCTAATTAGGACAAGGTGCGGGCACTATTAGTATACTATGCATGAGACTTGCAACTTGTAAGATATAATGTACATAACTCATATGCTTTATTACTACCGTTGACAAAATTGTTTCATGTTTTCAAAATAAAAGCTCTAGCACAAATATAGCAATCGATGCTTTCCTCTTTGAAGGACCATTCTCTTTACTTTTATGTTGAGTCAGTTCACCTATCTCTCTCCACCTCAAGAAGCAAACACTTGTGTGAACTGTGCATTGATTCCTACATACTTGCATATTGTACTTGTTATATTACTCTATGTTGACTATTATCCATGAGATATACATGTTACAAGTTGAAAGCAACCGCTGAAACTTAATCTTCCTTTGTGTTGCTTCAATGCCTTTACTTTGATTTATTGCTTTATGAGTTAACTCTTATGCAAGACTTATTGATGCTTGTCTTGAAGTACTATTCATGAAAAGTCTTTGCTATATGATTCACTTGTTTACTCATGTCATTACCATTGTTTTGATCGCTGCATTCATTACATATGTTTACAAATAGTATGATCAAGGTTATGATGGCATATCACTTCAGAAATTATCTTTGTTATCGTTTTACCTGCTCGGGACGAGCAGAACTAAGCTTGGGGATGCTGATACGTCTCCGACGTATCGATAATTTCTTATGTTCTATGCCATATTATTGATGATACCTACATGTTTTATGCACACTTTATGCCATATTCGTGCATTTTCTGGAACTAACCTATTAACAAGATGCCGAAGTGCCAGTTCCTGTTTTCTGCTGTTTTTGGTTTCAGAAATCCTAGTAACGAAATATTCTCGGAATTGGACGAAACGAAGACCCGGGGGCCTATTTTTCCACGGAGCTTCCGGAAGACCGAAGAACATACGAAGTGGGGGCACGAGGTGGCGACACCACAAGGCGGCGCGGCCCGGGGGCCCGCGCCGCCCTATGGTGTGGCCCCCTCGTCCGGCCCCCGACTCTGCCCTTCCGCCTACTTAAAGCCTCCGTCGCGAAACCCCTGAGGCGAAAAACCACGATACGGAAAACCTTACCGAGACGCCGCCGCCGCCTATCCCATCTCGGGGGATTCCGGAGATCTCCTCCGGCACCTCGCCGGAGAGGGGATTCATCTCCCGGAGGACTCTACACCGCCATGGTCGCCTCCGGAGTGATGAGTGAGTAGTTCACCCCTGGACTATGGGTCCATAGCAGTAGCTAGATGGTTGTATTCTCCTCATTGTGCTTCATTGTCGGATCTTGTGAGCTGCCTAACATGATCAAGATCATCTATCTGTAATTCTATATGTTGTGTTTGTCGGGATCCGATGGATAGAGAATACCATGTCATGTTAATTATCAAGTTATTACATATGTGTTCTTTATGATCTTGCATGCTCTCCGTTTCTAGTAGAGGCTCTGGCCAAGTTTTTACTTTTAACTCCAAGAGGGAGTATTTATGCTCGATAGTGGGTTCATGCCTCGCATTGACACCAGGACAGTGACGAAAGTTCTAAGGTTGTGTTGTGCTTGTTGCCACTAGGGATAAAACATTGGCGCTATGTCCGAGGATGTAGTTGTTGATTACATTACGCACCATACTTAATGCAATTGTCCGTTGCTTTGCAACTTAATACTGGAAGGGGTTCGGATGATAACCTGAAGGTGGACTTTTTAGGCATAGATGCGGTTGGATGGCGGTCTATGTACTTTGTCGTAATGCCCAATTAAATCTCACTATACTTATCATGTCATGTATGTGCATTGTTATGCCCTCTCTATTTGTCAATTGCCCGACTGTAATTTGTTCACCCAACATGCTTTTATCTTATGGGAGAGACACCTCTAGTGAGCTGTGGACCCCGGTCCATTCTTTAATACTTGAAATACAAATCTGCTGCAATACTTGTTTTTACTATTTTCTCTCGCAAACAATCATCTTCCACACAATACGGTTAATCCTTTGTTACAGCAAGCCGGTGAGATTGACAACCTCACTGTTTCGTTGGGGCAAAGTACTTTGGTTGTGTTGTGCAGGTTCCACGTTGGCGCCGGAATCCCTGGTGTTGCGCCGCACTACATCCCGCCGCCATCAACCTTCAACGTGCTTCTTGGATCCTCCTGGTTCGATAAACCTTGGTTTCTTTCTGAGGGAAAACTTGCTGCTGTGCGCATCATACCTTCCTCTTGGGGTTGCCCAACGAACGTGTGAAATACACGCCATCACTTCCCTCGAAGACTGTTGCGATCCCCTATACTTGTGGGTTATCAGGAGTTCACCTAGATTTTTAATTTTGTTAAATTAAAATTTGAACTCAATTTGTCATAAACATTAGTCTAAACTATTGCAAATATATGTTGTAGATATGGCGTCCTCAATCAATTTTAACCAGTTCCTAGAGAAAGAAAAGCTTAAGAGCAACGGTATGCACCGCTAGGTGACCCTCCTGCAGAAACTGAAACCGATGAAGTAAAGAATGTTTACGATACTCGGAAAACTCGGTACTCTCAAGTTCAGTGTGCCATCCTATGTAGTTTGGAAGCCGATCTTCAAAAACGTTTTGAGCACCACGATCCTCATGAGTTGGTCAATGAGCTGAAAGCTATATTTAAAACTCATGCGGCCGTGGAATGCTATGAAGCATCGAAACACTTCTTCAGCTGCATGATGGAAGAAGGCAACTCCGTTAGTGAGCACATGCTCGCCATGACCGGGCATGCGAAGAAACTCAGTGATCTGGGAATAGTGATTCCTAACAAACTGGGGATTAATCGTGTCCTTCAATCACTGCCACCTAGTTACAAGAACTTTGTGATGAACTACAATATGAAGAACATGAACAAAGAGTTACCTGAACTTTTCGCCATGCTGAAATCTGCTGAGATTGAGATCAAGAAAGAGCACCAAGTGTTGATGGTCAACAAGACCACCAGTTTCAAGAAACAGGGCAAGTCTAAGGGAAAATTCAAGAAGAGTGGCAAGAAAGCTGCCACGCCTCCTATGAAACCTAAGACTGGCCCTAAGCCTGATGCTGAGTGCTATTACTGCAAGGAGAAGGGACACTGGAAGCGTAATTGCTCCAAGTATTTGGCGGATCTGAAGAGCGGCCTTGTCAAGAAGAAGAAAGAAGGTATATTTGATATACATGTTATAGATGTTTATCTTACTGGTTCTCGTACTAGTACCTGGGTATTTGATACTGGTTCGGTTGCTCATATTTGTAACTCGAAACAGGAACTAAAGAATAAACGAAGACTACTAAAGGATGAAGTGACGATGCGCATTGGAAATGGATCCAAAGTCGATGTGATCGCTGTCGGCACACTTCCTCTACATCTACCTTCGGGATTAGTTTTAAGCCTCAATAATTGTTATTTTGTACCCGCGTTGAGCATGAACATTATATCTGGATCTTGTTTAATGCAAGACGGTTATTCATTCAAGTCTGAGAATAATGGTTGTTCTATTTTTATGAATAATATCTTTTATGGTCGAGCACCCGAAAAGAATGGCTTATTTCTGTTAGATCTCGATAGTAATGATACACATATACATAACATTGATGCTAAGCGAATTAAATTAAATGATAATTCTACTTATATGTGGCACTTGTCGTCTTGGTCATATTGGAGTGAAACGCATGAAGAAACTCCATACCGATGGATTACTTGAATCACTTGACTTTGAGTCACTTGATAGATGTGAAGCATGTCTAATGGGAAAAATGACTAATACTCCATTCTCTGGTATTATGGAGCGAGCTACTGACTTGTTGGAAATCATACATACCGATGTGTGCGGACCAATGAGTGTAGCATCGCGCGGTGCTTGTCGTTATGTTCTAACCTTCACAGATGATCTGAGTAGATATGGGTACATCTATTTCATGAAACATAAATCCGAAACTTTCGAGAAGTTTAAGGAATTCCAAAGTGAAGTAGAAAATCAACGTAACAAGAAGATTAAATTTCTACGATCCGATCGCGGAGGTGAATATCTGAGTTATGAGTTTGGCATGCATTTAAAGAAATGCGGAATACTTTCACAATTGACACCGCCGGGAACACCTCAACGAAACGGTGTGTCCGAATGTCGTAATCGAACTCTCTTAGATATGGTTCGTTCTATGATGTCTCTTACTGATTTGCCGTTATCATTTTGGAGTTATGCATTAGAGACAGCCGCATTCACTTTAAATAGAGCACCATCAAAATCCGTTGAAACGACACCGTATGAATTATGGTTTAATAAGAAACCTAAGCTGTCGTTCCTAAAAGTTTGGGGTTGCGAAGCCTATGTAAAAAAGTTACAACCGGACAAGCTAGAACCCAAAGCGGAGAAATGTGTCTTCATAGGATACCCTAAGGAAACTATAGGGTACACTTTCTATCACAGATCCAAAGGCAAAATCTTTGTTGCTAAGAACGGAACCTTTCTTGAGAAAGAATTTCTTACTAAAGAAGTGACTGGAAGAAAAGTAGAACTCGATGAGATTGATGAATCTTCACTTGTTGATCAGAGTAGCACAGTACCGGAAGTTGTTCCCGTGCCGCCTACACCGGCAACAGAGGAAGCTAATGATAATGATCATGAAACTTCGAATGAGATAGCTCATCGAACCTCGCGGATCGACAAGGGAACATGCCACTCCTGATTGGTATGATCCTTGTCTAAATGTCATGATTGTGGACAACAATGATGAAGACCCTGCGACGTACGAAGAAGCGATGATGAGCCCAGATTCCAACAAATGGCAAAAAGCCATGAAATCCGAAATGGGATCCATGTATGATAACAAAGTGTGGACTTTGGTAGACTTACCTGATAGCCGCAAGGCTGTCGAGAATAAATGGATCTTCAAGATAAAAACAGATGCTGATGGTAATATTACTGTCTATAAAGGTCGACTTGTTGCAAAGGGTTTCCAACAAATTCAAGGTGTTGACTACGATGAGACTTTCTCACCTGTAGCGAAGCTAAAATCTGTGAGGATTTTGTTAGCAATAGCTGCATTTTTCGATTATGAGATTTGGCAGATGGATGTCAAAACAGCGTTCCTTAATGGAGACATTGAGGAAGAGTTGTATATGGTACAACCCAAAGGTTTTGTCGATCCTAAAAATGCTGACAAATTATGCAAACTTCAGCATTCAATTTATGGACTGAAGCAAGCATCGAGAAGTTGGAACCGACGCTTTGATAAGGTGATCAAAGACTTCGGGTTTATACAGTGTCATGAAGATGCCGTATTACAAGAAAGTGAGTGGGAGCTCTGTAGCATTCCTGATATTATATGTAGATGACATATTACTGATTGGGAATGATATAGAACTATTAAGCAGTGTAAAAGGTTATTTGAATAATAGTTTTTCAATGAAAGACCTTGGTGAAGCATCGTATATATTAGGCATCAAGATTTATAGAGATAGATCAAGACGCCTAATAGGGCTATCACAAAGTACATACCTGGACAAGATTCTAAAGAAGTTTAGAATGGACGAAAGTAAGAAAGGATTCTTACCTATGTTACCAGGCAAGATCTTGAGTAAGACTCAAGGTCCGGCTACGACGAGAAGAAAGAGAAAGGATGAGTCAGATCCCCTATGCCTCGGCAGTAGGCTCTATCATGTATGCCATGCTATGTACTAGACCAGATATAGCACATGCTGTTAGTTTAACTAGCAGATATCAAAGTGATCCAGGAATGGAACACTGGACAGCGGTCAAGAATATCCTGAAGTATTTGAAAATAACTAAGGATATGTTTCTTTGTTATCACTACAAGAGATGGGGGATTTGTTGACGAAAACCCTGGTGACAAAAATGCATACCGTCATGGATGTGTCCTTATAGGTGACGAATTCATCTTTCGTCAAGCATTTAAGGTAATGCTTGACGGTATGATTTCTCGTCAAGAAAAAATCGTCACCCATTACCCAAGCGGGAAGGGCTTCCATCGTGTCGGTTAATAGGTGACGAAATCAAAGATTGAGGTGACGAAATATTACTAAGTTACTTTATTAAATGTTATTAGTTTTATATATCATGCGTGACCCACTTGTCAGGAACATATTTAATTAAGTAAAAATTGTGGTTTGGAAGAATCGAACAAGGGCTTCGGCGTGACCGACGCGGAGTCTTACCTCTCAAAACAAACGAAAATCTTCAGAGAGAAAAGAGTTTTTCAGCACAAAAGAGAGAGAAAGAAGATGAAGGAGACTTGCTTCACCGCATGAACAAGGGAGGGCAGAAGGCAAAACCAACCAGGGGCATTATAAATACAATAAGTAGTAGTAACTGCCTACAACCGCTATTTAATGAGGCTGTGGGGTAGATGGTGGTTGCTATCCTATAAGTTCAAAAGTCAAACACAAAGTATCTCATGCAAAAATGGAGCCCACTGCTATTATGTAAACTCTGTCAATAAGTTCACAATGGCAAAACATCAGCACACTGAAAAATACATTGAATCATAAAGTTGCACTTCAAAATTATTTAAAACCATATGATTTACAACTTCAAATGTACAACAAAATGTTGACTACATGCCTTTGTTCGGACTATAGGTTAGGTCAGAACAATTATGGCATGTTAGTCATTTTTTCAACATACATAAAAAACAAATGCTCATTTGTGGACGAAGTGCACAATTATACCAAAGTAGGCATCACTTCAACACATCAAACTACACCAAACCTCATGAAAAATTTAAACTTGAATTTTCCACATGAATGTCACAACATTTACTCAGTCCCACTAGTTACTGATGATTTTACATTGAATTTAGCATTTATTATGAGTTTTACTCGTTTTACGTCATTTTTTAATAAAAAAATCAACAAACACCTAAAATTGTCAGAAAAATCTGAAACTCCTTAGGAACACATACCTACCCTTCATGACCACTCACAAAAATTTGCAGCTCAATCTGAGTATTTGAAGTGCAGCTTGCTTGAAAAAGAGCCCTTCACCGACATGATCGATGTGGGTCCACACATGGATCGACCCAACCAACATGAGGTTCCACAAGTGTTTTCGAGACAAAATCTCACATGTGTGAACAATAACATGTATATGTGGGATGTGTTCTCACATATACCTCACATGCAAAAGGTTTTACAACTTCCGGGGTCGACGATTCGACCGTTATGCCGAAAATGCCCTCACTTGTGTAAATTCACATCATACTACACCAAACCTCATGAAAAATTTAAATTTGAATTTTGCACATGAATGTCACAACATTTACTCAGTCCCACTAGTTACTTGATGATTTTACATTGAATTTAGCATTTATTATGAGTTTTACTCGTTTTCGTCATTTTTTAATTAAAATATACATGTACGAGTTCCATTTTCGGAGTAATATTTTTTCTTTCACGGCAAAAACTTGTTCCCTCCAAATTGTAGTACGCCGGCTGCCAAAACGCCCAAATTTTTTGTTCCCTCCACTCCTCCCGCGCACCCCACCTATCAAATATTTCGCTCTCCCTTATATACGTCGTGCCTCTACCCCATGATTTACGAGCATCTTAACTACCCACCCCCGACCTCATCCTCTCGTGCTCACCCCGATCCGGTGTCTTCGCCGGACGTTCATCCATCTCGCATCTATCTCCCCGGCCGGTGGTCGCCATGGCCGGCGGTCGTCGAAACGTCGGGGGGAAGGAAAATCGCACACACACGCCGAAGAAGGCGCCCGGCTCGAAGAAACGCCAAGGTAAATCTGTCGGTGATCGGCTTGTTGTTGTGTTTTTCGGATGGTTAGATCGAGATATCGGTTTTACATGTCTACCACGCCCGTTTGACCTATATCTAGATCTTGCATATTTGATAGATCCAATCCCGACATCATACGTATAGGGTTTATCGTTTTTATTGCAGAGACAATCATGCCGTGCTATACAATCTTTGCCATCCCGTTGCTTTGTACAATCTTTTGCATAGACAATTGTTTGCCGAAACACTTAGCCGAACTAATTCCAGCCGTTGCCGAAAACAGCTCGACGAGCTACGGTGAACAACGACATTGCTTCGGACTTTTATTCCTCGGTTTCGGAGGGAAGCAGAGTTTGATCTAGAACAATTGTTTGCTTGTTTTCTATGGAACTAGTTAGTTTGCACGTGCAATGCACGTCTTAACAATGTAATGAAGTTTTTTTAATCATGTACTTTGTTTCATCAGTCTATTTATTTCCACAATTTTTGTTTATCTATGTCTTTCAAAAGTCAAAAATCAAATTTCAGCACATATCTGAACTTCTATCAGCACAAATCTAAACTTCTATCAGCACATATCTGAACTTCTATCAGCACATATCTGAACTTCTATCGGTATAGGACTGAACTGCCGATACCTCATTATGTGTCAATTATTTGTTACGAGTAGATATCTAAAAGCACATGATGTCCCTTAGCCTGGCATATGCCCCCTCTTATGTTTTGTTCGCCGACATCATACGTAGACTCTTATGTTTTCAATCATTTGCTGCTGTACAATATTTTGCAAAGACAATTATTTGTTGTTTTCTATGGAATTGGCCCCCTCTTATGTTTTGTTCACGCTCCCGCTCTTCCGATTATTTCAGCGGAGACACAAAACCCCGTCAAGCCGGCATATGAGCTTGCCAAGGAGAAACAAATGCAACAAAATGTAGTACGCATGGAAAAAAAATTCGCTGAAAGATATGGACCTGCCCACAAATTTCAGAAAGATTTCTCTGGTTTTGCACGTACATTAGTGTATGGTGGGGTACAAATAGGAACTAGTAACAATCTAAAGGACACAGACTGCGAAGAGATGGAGGTCGAAGAGGACCCTTCGTATGAACCGAATCCAGAAGAGATAGCTACTGCTGATGATGATCTTCATTCAGATGAGGATCGGCGCACTGTCGGCAAAACTTCAGCTCAGGTCTGTGGAACTATGTCTGAACTATGATAGGAAATACGTACATGCTAAATGTTTCCTACTAATGTAGCCTCTACTTTGCTTGCAGATAGTTGCTTCTTCTGCAATAGTTGCACGAAGAAGCGATCCATACCTGAAGTTGCACCATCCAACATTGCAACAAGATCAATGGCAACAAGCCGAACTCGAAGGCTGGGTCATCGATGAGCCGACGGCCACTTGCTGGTCTGAACACTGAAGGAGCACCCTCACCTAACCAGATCATGACATCTGGAGGAAACACCTCATCTCCTGAGGACAATCAAATTGTAAACTTTGAGCGGCAAGGTATGAAAATTTGTAAAAACTAAACACTGTACCGCATATTTTCATATAAAAGAGAATCATTTCATATATCTTCTTTCAGAGACATTGACAACATCTGGCGGTAGTAAGAGAAAGAGAGGTGGACGCAGACGTACCATGGGCCATGGACTACATGAGTACACAAGAAGACATGGTGGCAATAAGATGCCAATTGAATTCACTGCTGGTGTCAGGAGACCCAAGGATTATGTCCGATCGGCAAAGGCTGAGCAATGAGGTTGGTATTCACATCCGTGAAAAAATGCCGCTTGCAACACACTTGGACACGGTACAAGAAAGATGAAACTCTCAAACATGTCATTCCTCATGCTATAAGTACGGTGAGCGGTGAGTCCTGTACAATCTTGGTTTAACCTAATTAGTATGCTACATGATCAACTATCTAAGAATCTACTGATTAATGCATCACTATTTTGAAGGGAAAGTTTAATATGGACAAAAATGATGAGGTGGCTCAAGATGTGTGCACTGATATGCTTGCAAGTTAGTATTCGGCGGTTCCGATATAGGCTTAAAAAGGAGTATTGGCCGAAAATTAAAAATCTCACACTGGAGCAAGCATATCTCAAGAAGCCGGATCATGTAGAAGAGAAAAGTCTGGAAAGAAGCTGGTGAAAAGATGGTTTGATGAGAAGTACCAGGTACATAAACGTTATTCCTTTCAATAACGACTACTGAATTCTTACATTTCTACGATCTGGATAAATAAAATGCATGTACTTGAACATAGGGACTGTGTGTAATAAATGGAAAGAACAGAGAAGCTGTGAAACGAGTTCCATACCACTTGGATCTCGAAGCTATGTTGCTCACTGGGAACATCTAGTAAGTGTTCTGAATTTCCCAATACGAGTTCATACTTCGTCATACACAGTGTACAATGGTAATGTGCATTCTACATTTTTTCAAGCAGAAGGCTAAGCAGCAGGAAGAAGAAACCTCTCCAATTGAATTTTCTAGAATCACACACACTAACAAGGATAACATTATGAGTGCTGAAAAAAAAGTGCATATGTAAGAAATATTTCTTATTAGCACAATATAATATAATCCAGTTTTGTATGTTGTCCATGCAATGATTGTAATCTTTATGCAGGATCAAATGGTGGCAAAAAAAAAGCGGCGCCACGCAATGAAGATGAACCTGATTTGACTGATTTGCAAATTGTTCAGCTAGTTACGAGCGAGAAAAGCCCATCCACCACCTGCAACGAGCACATTCCTACCAAGATTGGGCGTCGCAACAAGTTCCGGGATGTCTTCCGTCTCAGCTACACGCATCCGAGAGCTACAACAAAGGCTGGCGGATCAAGAGCGAGAACTCCATACGAGCGAGCTGAAACGTACCACGGTGAGATGCGAGGCAAGACTCGCAAGAACAAGATGAAAAATTTGAAGAGATCGAGGAAGAAGCGAGGAGGAAGAACTTGAAGGCTGTGAAGAAAGCCCAAGAAGAAAAGACTCGGCTTATGAAAAGAGGCTGACAGAAATGGATGCCGTGCTTAATTTGCTCTTGAGGACATCCCAGCCACCATCCATGTCTCAATCCCAGGGCAACTAATCTATTGCACCACCGTCCTACAACATTATTAATCATAGGTCTTTTAATTTCTTTGTGTTCGAATTGTAATTTTCTTATGAATCTTTCGGTCTGTGAGAGACATATATACTTCTTGTGCCACCATTTAAGTATGATATTTATTGTCTACTTTTTGATATTTCGCCAGTTTTTTTGTTTCCAATATTTCGCAAATAATTCAAATGCTCTCAAATTTTGTCAAATTCAAAAGGTGACGGAAAATGTCACAACGTCACTATTAAATGAAACCACGTGGCACCAATTTCGGTCCCACTTGTCGGAATTTGTGGGTCCCACCGGTCGAGCATTATTGGGACCCATATGTCGGCAACAACCTGGTCCCACTTGTCTGAATTTTGTGGATCCCACCGGTCGGAATATTGTGGGTCCAGCTTGTCATAATATTTTGTGGGTCCCACCGGATATCCATGTCGGCGCCGTCGGACCCATGTTGTCGAAGCCAAATGGACCCACATGTAAGGCCACATATGCTTTTTTTGGACCAATCGAAGCTTCCCAAGATTTAGATATTGACGAAAGTTGCAATTTTTCGTGACAAACCTGTCTCGTCAACAATGAACCTTTGATGTTGACGAATTTGCAGGTCGTCACCATCAAACATTTGACGTTGACGAAAAAATGCATACCGTCACCCCCGATATTTTATGACGGAGCTTCCTTGACGAACCCCATGACGATCAAATTTTGTCACCGCGAAGTAATCCTTGACGAAAATTGGCCTTAACATGACGAAAGTGATTTGTCAAAAAAAATGTTTTCCTTTGTAGTGTATGGAGGTGACCAAGAGCTCGTTGTAACCAGTTACACCGATGCAAGTTGGAACACTGATCCTGATGACTCTAAGTCACAGTCTGGGTACGTGTTTATATTGAATGGTGCTGCAAGTAGGTCGGGCAAGCTCGAAGCAGTGCACGGTGGCGAAGTCTTCAACAGAATCGGAGTACATAGCGGCTTCGGAGGCTTCATCAGAAGCGGTATGGATGAAGAGGTTCATTGTAGATCTCGGTGTGGTTCCTAGTGCATTGGACCCACTAGTCATCTACTGGTGACAACATGGGTGCCATCGCCAATGCGGAAGAACCAAGGTCACACAAGAGGTCGAAGCATATCAAGCTGCGTTATCATTCGATTCGCGAGTACATCGAAGATGGAGAAGTAAAGATTTGCAAAGTACACACCGATCTAAATGTAGCAGATCCGTTGACTAAAGCTCTCCCTAGGGCAAAGCATGACCAACACCCGAATGCCATGGGTGTTAGGTACCTTACAATGTAATCTAGATTATTGACTCTAGTGCAAGTGGGAGACTGTTGGAGATATGCCCAAGAGGCAATAATAAAAGTGGTTATTATATATCTTTATGTTTATGATAAATATTTATATACCATGCTATAATTGTATTAACCGAAACATTAATACATGTGTGATATGTAAACAACAAAGAGTCCCTAGTAAGCCTCTTAACTAGCTTGTTGATTAATAGATGGTTAGTTTCATAATCATGAACATTGGATGTTATTAATAACAAGGTTATATCATTATATGAATGATGTAATGGACACACCCAATTAAGTGTAGCATAAGATCACGTCATTAAGTTATTTGCTATAAGCTTTCAATACATAGTTACCTAGTCCTTTCGACCATGAGATCATGTAAATCACTTATACCGGAAAGGTACTTTGATTACATCAAACGCCACTGCGTAAATGGGTGGTTATAAAGGTGGGATTAAGTATCCGGAAAGTATGAGTTGAGGCATATGGATCAACGAGTGGGATTTGTCCATCCCGATGACGGATAGATATACTCCGGGCCCTCTCGGTGGAATGTCGTCTAATGTCTTGCAAGCATATGAATAAGTTCATAAGAGACCA
Source organism: Lolium rigidum (assembly GCF_022539505.1). Taxonomy (NCBI): domain Eukaryota; kingdom Viridiplantae; phylum Streptophyta; class Magnoliopsida; order Poales; family Poaceae; genus Lolium; species Lolium rigidum. The sequence goes on along the minus strand of NC_061513.1, from coordinate 70,789,849 downwards.
CATACCACGGTACGAGTAAAGAGTACTTGTCGGGAGACGAGGTTGAACAAAGGTATAGAGTGATACCGATGATCAAACCTCGGACAAGTAAAATATCGCGTGACAAAGGGAATTGGTATCGTATGTGAATGGTTCATTCGATCACTAAGTCATCGATGAATATGTGGGAGCCATTATGGATCTCCAGATCCCGCTATTGGTTATTGGGCGGAGAGAGTTCTCACCCATGTCCACATAATTCACGAACCGTAGGGTGACACACTTAAGGTTTGATGTTGTAATAGTAGAACTTGAATATGGAATGGAGTTCGAAGTATTCTTCGAAGTCTCGGATGAGATCCCGGACATCACGAGGAGTTCGGAATGGTCCGGAGAATAAGATTCATATATAGGAAGTCATATTCCAAGTTTGGAAATGATCCGGTGCATTTATGGAAGGTTCTAGAAGGTTCTAGAAAAGTCCGGAAGAAATCACTTTGGAAGGCGGAGTCCCGAAGGGACTCCACCACCATGGCCGGCCAACCCTAGGGGGTGGAGTCCCAGGTGGACTCCACCTAAGGTGGCCGGCCACCCCCTCCCAAGGAAAGGTGGGACTCCCACCTTGGGTAGGTTTCATGTCATATGGAAGGTTTTGGTTTGGGGTCTTATTCGAAGACTTGTAGACCAACTCTTGGGTGTTCCACCTATATAATGAGGGACAACGGGAGGGGGCCGGCCACCCCAACACCACAAGGTGGCCGCACCCCATAGTGGCCGGCGCCCCCCTCTCCCAAACCCTAGCCGCCCCACCTCCTCCACCTCTCCCGCAATGCTTAGCGAAGCTCCGCCGGAGTTCTCCATCGCCACCGCCACCACGCCGTCGTGCTGCCGGATTCAAGGAGGAGCTACTACTTCCGCTGCCCGCTGGAATGGGGAGAAGGACGTCGTCTTCATCAACACCGAACGTGTGACCGAGTACGGAGGTGTTTCCCGATCGTGGCACCGTGATCAAGATCTTCTACGCGCTTTTGCAAGCGGCAAGTGATCGTCTACCACAGCAACAAGAACCTCATCTTGTAGGCTTTGGAAATCTTCAAGGGTGAGTCTCGATCATCTCCTCGTTGCTCCCATCTTCTAGATTGCATCTTGGCTTGGTTTGCGTTCTCGCGGTAGGAAATTTTTTGTTTTCTATGCAACGTATCCCTACAGGGGGGCGGTGGCGGTGGCGGTGGTGAAAGGGTGGTGGCGAAAGGGGGGCGGTCGCTGTGGTGAAAGGGCGGTGGCGGTGGCGAAAGGGCCGTGGCGAAAGGGCGGCGGCGGTGGCGAAAGGACGGCGGCGGTGGCGAAAAGGCGGCGGCGGTGGCGAATGGCGGTGGCCCTCGCCACCCCCTCCGTGTACGCGCGGGGTACCGGTTCCGTTTTTGCTAACATTTTTGTTAAGTAAAAAAACTAATTCATTTCAGATTAAACTAATTCATTTTACCGTTTTTGTTAATTAAGTTATTTTTTTACTGTATAATTAAAGCAAAAAAAAAAATCCAGCGGTTCCCGCGGAAAGACCCATTAGTCGCGGTTGGCGAGGCCAATCGCGACCAAAGGTCTTTTTCAAAAAAAATTCATTTCTAAATGTTAAAAATACAAATAATATATCAAAAAATTCAAAAAAATAAAACTAATTTATTTCTAAATGTTAAAAATACAAATAATATATCAAAAAAATCAGAAAAATTAAACTAATTCATTTCTAAATGCTAAAAATACAAATAATATATCAAAAAATTAAGAAAAATAAAAATAATTCATTTCAAAATCTTAAAAATATAAATAATTTATCAAAAACTTCAGAAAAATCCAATTTCTTCCCTCATCTGTCTTCCCGCCTCTGTCTTCCCGCCTCCTGTCTTCCCGCCCCCCGCTTCCCACAAGTTCTTCCCGCCTCTGTCTTCCCGCCATTTCTTTCCGCTTATGTCTTCCCGCCTCTGTCTTTCACGGGCTTGCAGGAAAAAATTCCAAGGCGCAAGTTCCGAAGATGCCGTAGGGCGTGTGCACCAATGACATCTTCGAGAAGCTGCGCCACGGGAGATTTTCCAACCCTTTACCCAACAATGTTAGAGGAGATGGAGTCTTTCATGGGCTTGCAGGAAAAAAATTCCGAGGAGCAACTTCCGAAGATGTCGTAGGGCGTGTGCACCGACGACATCTTCAAGAAGCCGCGCCACGGGAGATTTTCCAACCCTGCTTTACCCAACACTGTTAGAGGAGATGGAGTCTTTCACGGGCTTGCAGGAAAATTTTCCCGAGGAGCAACTTCCGAAGATGCCGTAGGGCGTGTGCACCAACGACATCTTCGAGAAGCTGCGCCACGAGAGATTTTCCAACCCTTTACTCCATCCATGGGGATGAAACTCTCCCTACCTGCTAGGTTGGCTTGTTGGTCTGCTTGCCAAGGCGTATCGATGCTCCTTTTATAGGCACGGCGCCGCTTCTGCTTTGTCTTGTTCCTCCGACAGGGCGTCGTGCGCTACATGCTTTATCTCATCGAGCAGTGCGTCCACTCACGCGTCCTTATCCTGCCGACAGCTTTAGTCATGGTTGCACCCTCCAGCCGGGACTAAAGCTTACCCAAACGTCCTTATCCCACCGACAGTTTTCTTAGATGACACAAAAACCACCTTTAGTCCCGGTTGCACCCACCAGCCGGGACTAAAGCTTACCCAGACGTCCTTATCCCACCGACAGTTTTGTTAGATGATACAAAACCACCTTTAGTCCCGGTTGCACCCACCAGCCGGGACTAAAGGTTACATGACCAGCTCTGGATTTCTCTTCTTCCCGCCATTTCTTCCATGTCTTCCCGCCTCTTTCTTCCCGCCACTTTCTTCCCGCCTCCTATCTTCCCGCTCCCATTTTCCCGCTATTTCTCACTACATATATGTAGCCCGGCTTGGCCAGCATTATTGCATCTCTACAATCTCTCATCACTCTCTCATGGCTTCCACCGTACCCACTCTAACCTACCAGCAGGTGGAGGAGCTTTGGGCCTCGAACTACCCTTGCCCACCGGGCCACCGCGTCCCCGCCGGCTGGAGCCTAAGCGCCGGAGGCGTGCCGGTCCCCGCCGTCCCTCAGGGTACTGCGCGTCGGGCGGCCATCATGAACCACTACTACCTCGACCTCACGCCGGAGCAGCGGATGAATCCCCACTGGCATCCCGATAACCAGCATACTTGACGCCTTCTTCATTAATCGGCGTGAGAGGGCGCTCGCCAGGTATGAGGAGGACGGTCTGCCTCCTGGGAACTTCCACGAGGCCGGCCATCGACTATGGTGGTACGACCGGACTCTACAGAGCGTCATGGACTACATCACGGCCGGCGATATCCCCCTCCTGCTCTACCCTCAGTTCGAGCCACGAGCGCCGCCCGACGACAGCGACGACGGCAGCGACGACGACGGCGACAACTTAGAAGGCGACGACTACCAATACAACGGCGGCGACTGACATGGGTATACCCTTCGGGTACCCATTATTAGTATACCTGGCTCGGCCCAATATGGAGAAGGCCCAACAAGGCAACCCGAAGAAGTAGTCGACTAGGACTCTTGTAAAACCCTAGGCTGGTTGCATATATAAAGCTAGCCAGGGCACCCGAAATAAGGGGGACAATAGAGAGACAACATAGCTCCGCCTACGGTGGTATCCTATAACACATCTATGATCATATACTGGATTGCTAGCAGCACGTAGGGATCCTCCACCGAGAGGACCCGAAGCTGGGTACGTCGTGTGCCTAATCTCGCTCCCGGAATCTCCATCGTCACTCTTTCCCGAAACCCAAGTCTACAATACGTAGGCATTGCCGAGGTGATCCTTTGTCAATTGGCGCCGTCTGTGGGAATCGCGGCGACTGGATTTCGTTATCCGGGCGAGATCTCTTACCTTCATCGACATCGCGCATCTGATATGATGGTGGTTTCATTGCCGCGCCGATCAAGCTAATCGGATGCCTGCATCCGTACGAGTCACAAACTCCTGCAAGCTGCCTTGCTTGGGCGGACGAAAACATGCATACGCGTGTACAGATGAGTTTGCTTTTCAGTATTTTCTCTCGTAATTATTCATCCAGATATTTAATTTACTTCCACCTAACCATCCATGCGTCCCATCGATGAGATTGGAGTAGACGTATTGACTCGGGGCAACTAGACCAACGAAAAAAAGCTGGGGATTTGGTTTTTCGCATCTCGTCGGAAGCACCATACAGTACGGATTTTTTCGCCTACAGCAAATGCGGAGCGATATCAGACGCGTCACCGACGTTTCACTGTGAGATTCATTGAGTCAATCGGAATTAGAGCATCTCGCGCGGAAGACCAGTGGCGATTGAAGCGGCGTGAAGTCAAAAAAAATCGTGTCATAGAAGAAAAAAAAAAGACCATAGCTATTCGCAAGTTCCAAGATCTGATTGGTCTACTTCCGCTGAAAAATAAAAGCTAAGTATTATCATCAAGTATTATCATCTATTAGTACGTATCTGCATATTGGTTTCCTTCTTGCTGCTCAATCTATCTCCTTGGATTATTTCATTCATTGATTTATTTGGTTCTAATCCCCCGCACATGCACACTTATGATGTATATGCATATTTTACTGGAACAATCATGAGCTAAAAACCAGAGAAATTCGCTGACGAAAAAAGATTATGGAGCTTGCATGACTCAAAGTGGAGCCTTTATGCGTTAAAACAAGGAAACCAGAATTTGTCGGCCGCGCACCTGCTAGGTTGAAGGACCCGATGTCCACATCGAAGAAGCCGACATCGCCTTCCGACAAAACGATCATCAGAGCGGATTTACCAGTGCACACCCGGCAGTGCACACTCGCCATAGTGAATTCGCCATCTTATACAAAGATAAGGTGCTATATTTCCAGTTAATTACAATTCACAAAAATTTATTTGGTTAAATAATTTTTGGCTCGCACTATTATTTGCGCGCAGGTTTTTCCGCTCCAATATAACTGGGCAGATTGGAACAAAGTTTTGGGCACTTTGCTCGGATGATCGCGCCCGTTGTCGCGCACTAGCCATACTCGTGGGCTTGCGTGTCACAGACCCGATATTACAGACTCGATATATTCGGATGCTCACCTGTCGTGGATCCGCCACATCGACTGCGTCCGCTTCATCGACAACGCTGGTTAGGCGCCGCACGACTACATCAACCATGCCAGTCAGGCGCTGCGCGACTATATCGACTACTCCTAGCCAGACGCCGTGCACCTACATCGACTGTGTCCGGTCCATAACCTGTTTCACCGACGACTCCGGCGCACCCGATATAAAAGCTAAGTGTTTCTCTTCCGAGAGTCAATTATTATTTACTTTTGCCACACCCGAATACTCGAGGGGATGCATCATTACATCATTAGAGAAAATTCACCTAACACTGAGGGTTGTACCATTATTTCGTTACCACAAATATATTCGGTTACTTGGTGAATTTCTTTTCTTCGGCTCTGGATATATCTTCTCCGGCTCAGTGGAATTATTTTCTTCGGCTCAGTGGAATTATTTTCTTCGACTTAATGGATTTATCTTCTTCGGAACAGTGGATTTATCTTCTTCGGCTTGCTGGATTGTTTCTCTTCGGGTCATTATTGGTTCACTCTTATACAATATTACCCGATGCGTTTCCGGGACAATGGATTCATCTTCTACGGTTATTACTAGAACTATTTTCTTCGGATCAATGGATTCATCTTCTATGATATCAGCGGATTCATCTTCTATGATTATTACTGGATTCTTCGGGCAAATGGATCCATCCTCTGTGATATCGACGGATTTATCTTCAATATATGCTCTATATCTAATGGCATAATCTTCAATATGGATTCATCTCAAATACTTCATATGGGATTCATCTTTGTATATTATTGTCTGTGGCTTCATCTTAAATGGCTTCACCAAATATGACGCCGCGACTCCATCAACTTACTTCAACGTCACGCCTAACGCTCGGGGGCTCGACAACGATTTCGCCTCGGGTCACGACTGCGACACAACAATCATGACATCACCTCAGCAACGCTCGAGGGTTCGGCTATTTCTTCATCAACAATTTTGCGGCATCCACTTTTGCTATTTGGTGGTTTCTACTTTGGCTAGATATCTTATCTACACTCGAAGACTTCATCATGCATAGACTTCGTCGTGTCCAAAAAGCTAAGTGTTCTTTTATTTTGCACAAAGTTGATTATCGTTTACTTTCGTCGCACCCGACACTCGGGGGCTGCGGGGCATATATTCACTTTACGTATCATCGAATCTGAGCATCTGACACTGATGGCGCGTAGTCGACACGTCCGTTGGGAACCCCAAGAGGAAGGTGTGATGCGCACAGCAGTAAGTTTTCCCTCAGTAAGAAACCAAGGTTATCGAACCAGTAGGAGTCAAGGAACACGTGAAGGTTTTTGGTGGCGGAGTGTAGTGCGGCGCAACACCAGGGATTCCGGCGCCAACGTGGAACCTGCACAACACAATCAAAGTACTTTGCCCCAACGTAATAGTGAGGTTGTGAATCTCACCGGCTTCCTGTAAACAAAGGATTAGATGTATAGTGTGGATGATGATGTTTGTTTGCGAAGAACAGTAAAGAACAGAGTTTGCAGTAGATTGTATTTCAGATGTAAAGAATTGGACCGAGGTCCACAGTTCACTAGTGGTGTCTCTCCCATAAGATAAATAGCATGTTGGGTGAACAAATTACAGTTGGGCAATTGACAAATAAAGAAGGCATAACAATGCACATACATATATCATGATGAGTACTATGAGATTTAATCAGGGCATTACGACAAAGTACATAGACCGCTATCCAGCATGCATCTATGCCTAAAAAGTCCACCTTCAGAGTTATCATCCGAACCCCTTCCAGTATTAAGTTGCAAACAACGGACAATTGCATTAAGTATGGTGCGTAATGTAATCAACACAAATATCCTTAGACAAAGCATCGATGTTTTATCCCTAGTGGCAACAAGCACATCCACAACCTTAGAGGTTGCTGTCACTCCCAGCATTAAATGGAGGCATGAACCCACTATCGAGCATAAATACTCCCTCTTGGAGTCACAAGTATCAACTTGGCCGAGCCTCTACTAGCAACGGAGATCATGCAAGAACATAAACAACATATATGATAGATTGATAATCAACTTGACATAGTATTCAATATTCATCGGATCCCAACAAACACAACATGTTGCATTACAAATAGATGATCTTGATCATGATAGGCAGCTCACAAGATCTAACATGATAGCACAATGAGGAGAAGACAACCATCTAGCAACTGTTATGGACCCATAGTCCAGGGGTGAACTACTCACACATCGATCCGGAGGCGATCATGGTGATGAAGAGACCTCCGGGAGATGATTCCCCTCTCCGGCAGGGTGCCGGAGGCGATCTCCTGAATCCCCCGAGATGGGATTGGCGGCGGCAGCGTCTCCGGAAGGTTTTCCGTATCGTGGCTCTCGGTACTGGGGTATTCGCGACGAAGGCTTTAAGTAGGCGGAAGGGCAGAGTCGGGGGCGTCACGAGGGGCCCACACACCAGGGCCGCGCGGCCAGGGCCAGGGCTGCGCCGCCCTGTTGTGTCACCACCTCGTGGCCCCACTTCATATCTCCCTCGGTCTTTTGGAAGCTTCGTGGAAAAATAAGACCCTGGGCGTTGATTTCGTCAATTCCGAGAATATTTCCTTTGTAAGATTTCTGAAACCAAAAACAGCAGACAACAACAACTGGCTCTTCGGCATCTCGTCAATAGGTTAGTGCCGGAAAATGCATAATAATGAAATATAATGTGTATAAAACATGTGAGTATCATCATAAAAGTAGCATGGAACATAAGAAATTATAGATACGTTTGAGACGTATCAGACACCGCATGCGAAAAAGAGAGTCAAGGAAAAGATAGAAAAGTTTGTTTATTTGTGCAGGAGAAAGCAAAATTCAAAGTATATAAGGAGAACCCGACGAAATTGTCTACATGAGAACTCGATGAAATTGTCTTCAAGAAAGAACAGGACCCGAAGAATTATCTTGAAGGAGGTCCCGAAGAATTATCTTGAAGGAGGTCCCGAAGAATTATCTTCAAGGAGTTCCCGAAGAATTATCCTCAAGGAGGACCCGAATAATTGTCCTCAGGGAGGACCCGAAGAATTGTCCTCAGGGAGGACCCGAAGAATTGTCCTCAAAGAGGACCCGAAGAAATTTTCCTGAAGCAGGAACTCGACGAAATTTTCATCAAGGAGGAACCCAAAAAAAAAGGTGGACAAATCTTTGGGTCCATTGACTCGTCATATTGTTCCGAGCAAGAGCATCGGTGATGTACCCGACAATATAGAATAACCAATATATTCGGCTGTCTCATCAAGCCCGAGAGAAAATTAGAAGAACCCGCAAAATGGGTCATTGCATCAGCCGAACAAGGCACTAGACAAAATATTCTCAGAGCACTAAAGTCGCGAATAATCTCTGAATGCCGCAAAACTCTGCGAAGGTAAGACCCCGGGATCCGTCCTGTGTGGTGTGGCATCGCCAAAGACTGCGCTCTGCTACTTTTTTCCACATCAACAGATGTGAAGAAATATCCCGGCGGACGCGCTGTGGACCCGATAACATTACTGAAATTCGGATCATGGTAAGTCCTTAAGCGGCACGTGACGAATTACGCCAGGTCCCGAGATCATGTCCATGGACGTGATCTTGAAGTAGGTTCTTGCGGGATTGCCACAAGAGCGATTAACCGGTACCCGATCCGTCAGATGAACCAGCCCCATTTACCATTATCCCTGAACAACATAGATAGCAACGGCCTGGAGTCAATAAAACGAGGGGCTGTGCCCAGAAATATAGTCAAGTTCTTTATCGAGTAGTACAACTTGAGTCTATGCCCAGGTGCAAGCACCTGCGCATAGGCTCGGGGGCTACTCTTATCGAGAGTATTGTTCACCCTCCCGATAAGATACAAGAAAGAGGAAAAATTGTGGTGTCGATTAAAAGCAAGTTGAGCCTACACCCAAGTGCAAACACTTGGCTATAGCCTCGGGGGCTACTCCCATCGGGAGCGCTGGTCGCGCACCCGATAGAAAAATAACTTCGACAGCATCTACGACAATCAAGGTTTGTAGACTCAACTCGATTCTACGACTCGAGTGGATCCTACTCCCATCGGGAGCCCATGGATTTCATCAAGTCCTCCAGAAATATAGTTAGGTTCTTCATCGAGTAGTACAACTTGAGTCTATGCCCAAGTGCAAGCACTTGCCCATAGACTCGGGGGCCACTCCCATCGGGATCGCTGCCGCGCACCCAATAGAAAATTTCAAGAATTGTCGACATCGTCTACGCTACACATGATCTACGACATGGACCTCGCCTTGTATTTCTTCGATGTCGGAGATGATAATGCTTGGAGTCTCTACGCAAGTCTTCGACTTCCCTAGATACTCGGGGGCTACTGACATGGGTATACCCTTCGGGTACCCATTATTAGTATACCTGGCTCGGCCCAATATGGAGAAGGCCCAACGAGGCAACCCGAAGAAGTAGTCGACTAGGACTCTTGTAAAACCCTAGGCTGGTTGCACATATAAAGCTAGCCAGGGCACCCGAAATAAGGGGGACAATAGAGAGACAACATAGCTCCGCCTACGGTGGCACCCTGTAAACACATCTATGATCATATACTGGATTGCTAGCAGCACGTAGGAATCCTCCACCGAGGGGACCCGAAGCTGGGTACGTTGTGTGCCTAATCTCGCTCCCGGAATCTCCATCGTCGCTCTTTCCCGAAACCCAAGTCTACAATACGTAGGCATTGCCGAGGTGATCCTTCGTCAGCGACTATGAAGACTACGAATATGCATATTATACGCCTAGGCAGGAGTATGACTAAATCACTCCAAATTTCATGTATCATCAGTGGTATCTTGAATCAGTCGAATCATTCGAAAATGGACACCAAACACATCACATATAATATAATTCACATGATCCATTCAGCAAAATTTGGTACAATAAATTATTACACATCATTTCTTCCCTTCTGTCCCTGCTTGCTTACGATTATGCCGTATCCATGGAGCATCCTCATCATTTAACTTAATGCTTGGGTTAGTGTTCACTATAAAGGGCGGAATTTCACCAAGCATATTATAATCTTCTGACATGTCTGTCTTGTCCTCCACTCCCACGATGTCTCTTTTCCCTAAAAGAACAATGTGGCGCTTTGGATCATCGCATGATGTACTGATCGTTTTCTTATCTTTCCGTTTCCTCAGTTTGCTACTCATGTCCTACACATAGAAAACCTGAGCGACATCTTTGGCTAGGACGAATGGTTCGTCAAAGTAACCAAGATTGTTGAAATCCACCATTGTCATTCTGTATTGCTCGTCCACCTTTACCCCACCTCCTGTTAGCTTGAACCATTTGCACCGGAACAAAGGGACCTTAAAGGAGGGTCCATAGTCAAGTTCCCATATCTCCACTATGTAACCATAATATGTGACCTTTTGCCCATTCTCGGTTGCTGCATCAAAGCGGACACCACTGTTTTGGTTGGTGCTCTTTTTTATCTTGGGCGATCGTGTAAAATGTATTCCCATTTATCTCGTACCCTTCGAAAGTCGTTATAGTCGAAGATGGTGTCTTGGCCAACATGTACAACTGATCTCCAACATCATTGTCATTCATTAAATGTTTTCTCAACCAGCTGCCGAAAGTCTCCATGTGGGCCTTTCTAATCCAGGATTCAGGCTTCCCCAGATTGTCCGAGCGTAAAATATTCTTGTGTTTCTCGAAGTACGGAACCACCAAGCTGGAATTGGTCAGAACTGTCTGGTGTGCTTCAGTCATAGAATGGTCGTCCATACATATCGTTGATTTCCTTCCGATCGTGCCTTTTCCACTTAGTCTCCCCTCGTGCCGCGATTGAGGAAGACCAATCGGCTTAAGGTCAGGAACATAGTCAACACAAAACTTAATTACCTCCTCATTTCCATAGCCCTTGGCGATGCTTCCTTCTGGCCTAGCACGGTTACGAACATATTTCTTTAATACTCCCATGAACCTCTCAAAGGGGAACATATTGTGTAGAAATACAGGACCGAGAATGGAAATCTCTTCGACTAGGTGCCAGGAGGTTGATACGTCTCCGACGTATCGATAATTTCTTATGTTCCATGCCATATTATTGATGATACCTACATGTTTTATGCACACTTTATGTCATATTCCTGCATTTTCTGGAACTAACCTATTAACAAGATGCCGAAGAGCCGGCTGTTTTCTGCTGTTTTTGGTTTCAGAAATCCTAGTAACGAAATATTCTCGGAATTGGACGAAATCAAGACCCAGGGTCCTATTTTGCCACGAAGCTTCCGGAAGACCGAAGAGGAGTCGAAGTGGGGCCACAAGGGGCCGCCACCATAGGGCGGCGCGGCCCAGGTCTTGGCCGCGCCGACCTGTGGTGTGGGGCCCTCGTGTGGCCCCCCACGTTGCCCTTCCGCCTACTTAAAGCCTCCGTCGCGAAACCCCTGAGGCGAAAAACCACGATACGGAAAACCTTACTGAGACGCCGCCGCCGCCAATCCCATCTCGGGGGATTCTCGGAGATCTCCTCCGGCACCTCGCCGGAGAGGGGATTCATCTCCCGGAGGACTCTACACCGCCATGGTCGCCTCCGGAGTGATGAGTGAGTAGTTCACCCTTGGACTATGGGTCCATAGCAGTAGCTAGATGGTTGTCTTCTCCTCATTGTGCTTCATTGTTGGATCTTGTGAGCTGCCTAACATGATCAAGATCATCTATCCGTAATACTCTATGTTGTGTTTGTCGGGATCCGATGGATAGAGAATACCATGTTATGTTAATTATCAAGTTATTACATATGTGTTGTTTATGATCTTGCATGCTCTCCGTTATTAGTAGAGGCTCGGCCAAGTTTTTGCTCTTAACTCCAAGAGGGAGTATTTATGCTCGATAGTGGGTTCATGCCTGCATTGACACCGGGACGATGACGTAAAGTTCTAAGGTTGTGTTGTGCTCGTTGCCACTAGGGATAAAACATTGAGGCTATGTCTAAGGATGTAGTTGTTGATTACATTACGCACCATACTTAATGCAATTGTATGTTGCTTTGCAACTTAATACCGGAAGGGGTTCGGATGATAACCTGAAGGTGGACTTTTTAGGCATAGATGCAGTTGGATGGCGGTCTATGTACTTTGTCGTAATGCCCAATTAAATCTCACTATACTTATCATGACATGTATGTGCATTGTTATGCCCTCTCTATTTGTCAATTGCCCGACCGTAATTTGTTCACCCAACATGCTTTTATCTTATGGGAGAGACACCTCTAGTGAACTGTGGACCCCGGTCCATTCTTTAAATACTGAAATACAAATCTGTCTGCAATACTTGTTTTACTCGTTTTCTCGCAAACAATCATCTTCCACACAATACGGTTAATCCTTTGTTACAGCAAGCTCGGTGAGATTGACAACCTCACTCGTTTCGTTGGGGCAAAGTACTTTGGTTGTGTTGTGCAGGTTCCACGTTGGCGCCGGAATCTCCGGTGTTGCGCCGCACTACATCCCGCCGCCATCAACCTTCAACGTGCTTCTTGGCTCCTCCTCGGTTCGATAAACCTTGGTTTCTTTCCGAGGGAAAACTTGCTGCTGTGCGCATCATACCTTCCTCTTGGGGTTCGCAATGAACGTGTGAAATACACGCCATCAAGCATATTTTCTCGAGCGCCGTTGCCGGGAGATCAAGACACGCTGCAAGGGGAGTCTCCACTTCTCAATCTCTTAACTTTGTTTTTGTCTTGCTTTATTTTATTTACTACTTTGTTTGCTGCATTATATCAAAAACACAAAAAAATTAGTTACTTGCATTTACTTTACTTATTTCATCATGTTTCCTTTTAATTTTACCACAAAAGACATACCGGTAGGACGCGGGTCTATCATTGGGAGAAACAATATAGAAGAATTTTTCAGCCATGTTAGTACCGTTGAAGATTTTGAAGATATTCACTTGGTAGAACTTGCTCCTACTTATGAAATTGCTGCTGCTGCTTTAGTTCGCATGTTGGAAACTAAATTTGTTAATCTCAATCCTATAATCCAACACATGTTTCTTACACTCGGTGATATGGAAGAGGGGGAAAAGAAAGATTTTGTTTTAGAAACCCTTCTTAGAGAATTTGGTGGTCTAGCAAGAGAGGCTAGAAAGGTCTTTGCTAAATTTAATATGCTTGGTTCTCATACTAATTTTGTTGGTCTCCTTGAAAAAATGGACATGGATAGAATAAGGTACACTAATAATGCTAATGATGGTGGGGAGATCAAAGCACCAATACCATGTAAACTCCTAGCTATGAATGATGCACTAGAAAATAACTATGCTTGGCTTGTTCCTGAAAATTTGTTCGATGAGAGTAGCAAGCCCAAGATTAATGAAAAGGGAGACGCTGAAACTTATGTATCCAATATACTATGCATGGTTGAGAAAACTCCAAACCCCGCTGTAGATGCACCACCCTTTGATAATACTTGATATACACCTTCTGCGCCTAGCTGAAAGGCGTTAAAGAAAAGCGCTTATGGGAGACAACCCATGTTTTTACTACAGTATTTTTGTTTTATATTTGAGTCTTGGAAGTTGTTTACTACTGTAGCAACCTCTCCTTATCTTAGTTATATGTTTTGTTGTGCCAAGTAAAGTCTTTGATAGTAAAGTAAATACTAGATTTGGATTACTGCGCAGAAACAGATTTCTTTGCTGTCACGAATCTGGGTCTAATTCTCTGTAGGTAACTCAGAAAATTAAGCCAATTTACGTGAGTGATCCTCAGATATGTACGCAACTTTCATTCAATTTGGGCATTTTCATTTGAGCAAGTATGGTGCGCTAATAAAATCCATCTTTACGGACTGTTCTGTTTTGACAGATTCTGCCTTTTGTTTCGCATTGCCTCTTTTGCTATGTTGCATGAATTTCTTTGATCCATTAATGCCCAGTAGCTTTATGCAATGTCCAGAAGTGTTAAGAATGATTGTGTCACCTCTGAACATGTTAATTTTTATTATGCACTAACCCTCTAATGAGTTGTTTCGAGTTTGGTGTGGAGGAAGTTTTCAAGGATCAAGACAGGAGTATGATACAATATGATCAAGGAGAGTGAAAGCTCTAAGCTTGGGGATGCCCCGGTGGTTCACCCCTGCATATTGTAAGAAGACTCAAGCGTCTAAGCTTGGGGATGCCCAAGGCATCCCCTTCTTCATCGACAACATTATCAGGTTCCTCCCCTAAAATTATATTTTTATTCCGTCACATCTTATGCACTTTGCTTGGAGCGTCGGTTTGTTTTTGTTTTTGTTTTGTTTGAATAAAATGGATCCTAGCATTCACATTATGGGAGAGAGACACGCTCCGCTGTAGCATATGGACAAGTATGTCCTTAGGCTCTACTCATAGTATTCATGGCGAAGTTTCTTCTTCGTTAAATTGTTATATGGTTGGAATTGGAAAATACTACATGTAGTAACTCTAAAATGTCTTGGATAATTTGATACTTGGCAATTGTTGTGCTCATGTTTAAGCTCTTGCATCATATACTTTGCACCCATTAATGAAGAAACACTTAGAGCTTGCTAATTTGGTTTGCATATTTGGTTTCTCTAGAGTCTAGATAACATCTAGTATTGAGTTTTGAACAACAAGGAAGACGGTGTAGAGTCTTATAATGTTTACAATATGTCTTTTATGTGAGTTTTGTTGTACCGTTGATCCTTGTGTTTGTTTCAAATAACCTTGCTAGCCTAAAACCTTGAATCGAGAGGGAATACTTCTCATGCATCCAAAATCGTTGAGCCAACCACTATGCCATTTGTGTCCACCATACCTACCTACTACATGGTATTTCTCCGCCATTCCAAAGTAAATTGCTTGAGTGCTACCTTTAAAATTCCATCATTCACCTTTGCGATATATAGCTCATGGGACAAATAGCTTAAAAACTATTGTGGTATTGAATATGTACTTATGCACTCTTTATCTCTTATTAAGTTGCTTGTTGTGCGATAACCATGTTTCTGGGGACGCCATCAACTATTCTTTGTTGAATATCATGTGAGTTGCTATGCATGTCCGTCTTGTCTAAAGTAAGAGAGATCTACCACCTTTATGGTTGGAGCATACATATTGTTAGAGAAGAACATTGGGCCGCTAACTAAAGCCATGATTCATGGTGGAAGTTTCAGCTTTGGACATATATCCTCAATCTCATATGAGAATAATAATTGTTGCCACATGCTTATGCATTAAAGAGGAGTCCATTATCTGTTGTCCATGTTGTCCCGGTATGGATGTCTAAGTTGAGAATAATCAAAAGCGAGAAATCCAAAATGCGAGCTTTCTCCTTAGACCTTTGTACAGGCGGCATGGAGGAACCCCATTGTGACACTTGGTTAAAACATGTGTATTGCAAAGATCCGGTAGTCTAAGCTAATTAGGACAAGGTGCGGGCACTATTAGTATACTATGCATGAGGCTTGCAACTTGTAAGATATAATTTTCATAACTCATATGCTTTATTACTACCGTTGACAAAATTGTTTCATGTTTTCAAAATAAAAGCTCTAGCACAAATATAGCAATCGATGCTTTCCTCTTTGAAGGACCATTCTTTTTACTTTTATGTTGAGTCAGCTCACCTATCTCTCTCCACCTCAACAAGCAAACACTTGTGTGAACTGTGCATTGATTCCTACATACTTGCATATTGCACTTGTTATATTACTCTATGTTGACAATTATCCATGAGATATACATGTTACAAGTTGAAAGCAACCGCTGAAACTTAATCTTCCTTTGTGTTGCTTCAATACCTTTACTTTGATTTATTGATTTATGAGTTAACTCTTATGCAAGACTTATTGATGCTTGTCTTGAAGTACTATTCATGAAAAGTCTTTGCTTTATGATTCACTTGTTTACTCGTGTCATTACCATTGTTTTGATCGCTGCATTCATTACATATGTTTACAAATAGTATGATCAAAGTTATGATGGCATGTCACTTCGTAAATTATCTTTGTTATCGTTTTACCCGCTCGGGACGAGCAGTAACTAAGCTTGGGGATGCTGATACGTCTCCGACGTATCGATAATTTCTTATGTTCCATGCCATATTATTGATGATACCTACATGTTTTATGCACACTTTATGTCATATTCGTGCATTTTCCGGAACTAACCTATTAACAAGATGCCGAAGAGCCAGCTTCCGTTTTCTGTTGTTTTTGGTTTCAGAAATCCTAGTAACGAAATATTCTCGGAATTGGACGAAATCAAGACCCAGGGTCCTATTTTGCCACGAAGCTTCCGGAAGACCGAAGAGGAGTCGAAGTGGGGCCACGAGGGGCCGCCACCATAGGGCGGCGCGGCCCAGGTCTTGGCCGCGCCGACCTGTGGTGTGGGGCCCTCGTGTGGCCCCCCACGTTGCCCTTCCGCCTACTTAAAGCCTCCGTCGCGAAACCCTTGAGGCGAAAAACCACGATACGGAAAACCTTACTGAGACGCCGCCGCCGCCAATCCCATCTCGGGGGATTCTGGAGATCTCCTCCGGCACCCTGCCGGAGAGGGGATTCATCTCCCGGAGGACTCTACACCGCCATGGTCGCCTCCGGAGTGATGAGTGAGTAGTTCACCCCTGGACTATGGGTCCATGGCAGTAGCTAGATGGTTGTCTTCTCCTCATTGTGCTTCATTGTTGGATCTTGTGAGCTGCCTAACATGATCAAGATCATCTATCTGTAATACTCTATGTTGTGTTTGTCGGGATCCGATGGATAGAGAATACCATGTTATGTTAATTATCAAGTTATTACATATGTGTTGTTTATGATCTTGCATGCTCTCCGTTATTAGTAGAGGCTCTGGCCAAGTTTTTGCTCTTAACTCCAAGAGGGAGTATTTATGCTCGATAGTGGGTTCATGCCTGCATTGACACCTGGGACAGTGACAGAAAGTTCTAAGGTTGTTTTGTGCTGTTGCCACTAGGGATAAAACATTGAGGCTATGTCTAAGGATGCAGTTGTTGATTACATTACGCACCATACTTAATGCAATTGTCTGTTGCTTTGCAACTTAATACTGGAAGGGGTTCGGATGATAACCCGAAGGTGGACTTTTTAGGCATAGATGCAGTTGGATGGCGGTCTATGTACTTTGTCGTAATGCCCAATTAAATCTCACTATACTTATCATGACATGTATGTGCATTGTTATGCCCTCTCTATTTGTCAATTGCCCGACTGTAATTTGTTCACCCAACATGCTTTTATCTTATGGGAGAGACACCTCTAGTGAATGATACGTCCCCGACGTATCCATAATTTCTTATGTTCTATGCCATATTATTGATGATACCTACATGTTTTATGCACACTTTATGTCATATTCGTGCATTTTCTGGAACTAACCTATTAACAAGATGCCGAAGTGCTAGTTGCTGTTTTTTGCTGTTTTTGGTTTCAGAAATCCTAGTAACAAAATATTCTCGGAATTGGACGAAATCAAGTCCCAGGGTCCTATTTTGCCACGAACCTTCCAGAAGACCGAAGAGCATACGAAGTGGGGCCACGAGGGGCCACCACCATAGGGCGGCGCGGCCCAGGTCTTGGCCGCGCCGACCTGTGGCGTGGGGCCCTCATCAGCCCTCCGACTCCGCCCTTCCGCCTACTTAAAGCCTTCGTCGCGAAACCCCTGAGGCGAAGAACCACGATACAGAAAACCTTCCAGAGACGCCGCCGCCGCTGATCCCATCTCGGGGGATTCTGGAGATCTCCTCCGGCACCCTGCCGGAGAGGGGATTCATCTCCCGGAGGACTCTACACCTCCATGGTCGCCTCCGGAGTGATGAGTGAGTAGTTCACCCCTGGACTATGGGTCCATAGCAGTAGCTAGATGGTTTTCTTCTCCTCATTGTGCTTCATTGTTGGATCTTGTGAGCTGCCTAACATGATCAAGATCATCTATCCGTAATACTCTA
>NC_061513.1:70741044-70771636 GCF_022539505.1 Lolium rigidum | reverse complement strand
CCAACTTTAAAAGAACACTTGAAAAAATGGATATGTATAGACTAAAATACACTAATAATGCTAATGATGATGGGGATATTAAAGCACCAATACCATGTAAGCTCCTAGCAATACATGAAGCTCTAGAAAATAATTATGCTTGGCTTGTTCCTGAAAATTTGTTTGATGAGAATAGCAAGCCTAAGACTAATGAAAAGGGAGCCTCTGAAACTTACATAGATAATATACAATGCATGGTTGAGAAAACTCCCAACACCCCTGGTTATAATGCCGATACATCATCCTTGGATGTTACTTGATATACACTTTCTGCGCCTAGCTGAAAGGCGTTAAAGAAAAGCGCTTATGGGAGACAACCCATGTTTTTACTACAGTATTTTTGTTTTATATTTGTGTCTTGGAAGTTTTTTACTACTGTAGCAACCTCTCCTTATCTTAGTTTTATGTTTTGTTGTGCCAAGTAAAGTCTTTGATAGAAAAGTAAGTACTAGATTTGGATTACTGCACAGTTCCAGATTTCTTTGCTGTCACGAATCTGGGTCTATCTCCCTGTAGGTAGCTCAGAAAATTATGCCAATTTACGTGCATGATCCTCAGATATGTACGCAACTTTCATTCAATTTGAGCATTTTTATTTGAGCAAGTCTGGTGGCCTAATAAAATCCATCTTTACGGACTGTTCTGTTTTGACAGATTCTGTCTTTTATTTCGCATTGCCTCTTTTGCTATGTTGGATGAATTTCTTTGATCCAATAATGTCCAGTAGATTTATGCAATGTCCAGAAGTGTTAAGAATGATTGTGTCACCTCTGAACATGTGAATTTTTATTATGCACTAACCCTCTAATGAGTTGTTTCGAGTTTGGTGTGGAGGAAGTTTTCAAGGATCAATAGAGGAGTATGATGCAATATGATTAAGGAGAGTGAAAGCTCTAAGCTTGGGGATGCCCCGGTGGTTCACCCCTGCATATTCTAAGAAGACTCAAGCGTCTAAGCTTGGGGATGCCCAAGGCATCCCCTTCTTCATCGACAACATTATCAGGTTCCTCCCCTGAAACTATATTTTTATTCCGTCACATCTTATGTACTTTGCTTGGAGCGTCGGTTTGTTTTTGTTTTTATTTTGTTTTAATAAAATGGATCCTAGCATTCACTTTATGGGAGAGAGACACGCTCCGCTGTAGCATATGGACAAGTATGCCCTTAGGCTCTACTCATAGTATTCATGGCGAAGTTTCTTCTTCGTTAAATTCTTATATGGTTGGAATTGGAAAATGCTACATGTAGTAACTCTAAAATGTCTTGGATAATTTGATACTTGGCAATTGTTGTGCTCATGTTTAAGCTCTTGCATCATATACTTTGCACCCATTAATGAAGAAATATTTAGAGCTTGCTAATTTGGTTTGCATATTTGGTTTCTCTAGAGTCTAGATAACATCTAGTATTGAGTTTTGAACAACAAGGAAGACGGTGTGGAGTCTTATGATTTTTACAATATGTCTTTTATGTGAGTTTTGCTGCACCGTTCATCCTTGTGTTTGTTTCAAATAACCTTGCTAGCTTAAACCTTGTATCGAGAGGGAATACTTCTCATGCATCCAAAATCCTTGAGCCAACCACTATGCCATTTGTGTCCACCATACCTACCTACTACATGGTATTTATCCGCCATTCCAAAGTAAATTGCTTGAGTGCTACCTTTAAAATTCCATCATTCACCTTTGCAATATATAGCTCATGGGACAAATAGCTTAAAAACTATTGTGGTATTGAATATGTACTTATGCACTTTATCTCTTATTAAGTTGCTTGTTGTGCGATAACCATGTTTCGGGACGCCATCAACTATTCTTTGTTGAATATCATGTGAGTTGCTATGCATGTCTGTCTTGTCCGAAGTAAGAGAGATCTACCACCTTAATGGTTGGAGCATGCATATTGTTAGAGAAGAACATTGGGCCGCTAACTAAAACCATGAATCATGGTGGAAGTTTCAGTTTTGGACATATATCCTCAATCTCATATGAGAATAATAATTGTTGCCACATGCTTATGCATTAAATAGGAGTCCATTATCTGTTGTCCATGTTGTCCCGGTGTGGATGTCTAAGTTGAGAATAATCAAAAGCGAGAAATCCAAAATGCGAGATTTCTCCTTAGACCTTTGTACAGGCGGCATGGAGGTACCCCATTGTGACACTAGGTTAAAACATGTGCATTGCAAAGATCCGGTAGTCCAAGATAATTAGGACAAGGTGCGGGCACTATTAGTATACTATGCATGAGGCTTGCAACTTGTAGGATATAATTTACATAACTCATATGCTTTATTACTACCGTTGACAAAATTGTTTCATGTTTTCAAAATAAAAGCTCTAGCACAAATATAGCAATCGATGCTTTCCTCTTTGAAGGACCTTTCTCTTTACTTTTATGTTGAGTCAGTTCACCTATCTCTCTCCACCGCAAGAAGCAAACACTTGTGTGAACCGTGCATTGATTCCTACATACTTGCATATTGTACTTGTTATATTACTCTATGTTGACAATTATCCATGAGATATACATGTTACAAGTTGAAAGCAACCGCTGAAACTTAATCTTCCTTTGTGTTGCTTCAATGCCTTTACTTTGATTTATTGCTTTATGAGTTAACTCTTATGCAAGACTTATTAATGCTTGTCTTGAAGTACTATTCATGAAAAGTCTTTGCTTTATGATTCACTTGTTTACTCATGTCATTACCATTGTTTTGATTGCTGCATCCACTACATATGTTTACAAATAGTATGATCAAGGTTATGATGGCATGTCACTTCAGAAATTATCTTTGTTATCGTTTTACCCGCTCGGGACGAGCGAACTAAGCTTGGGGATGCTTGATACGTCTCCGACGTATCGATAATTTCTTATGTTCTATGCCATATTATTGATGATACCTACATGTTTTATGCACACTTTATGTCATATTCGTGCATTTTCCGGAACTAACCTATTAACAAGATGCCGAAGTGCCGATTCTTGTTTTCTGCTGTTTTTGGTTTCAGAAATCCTTGTAACGAAATATTCTCGGAATTGGACGAAATCAAGTCCCAGGGTCCTATTTTGCCACGAACCTTCCAGAAGACCGAAGAGCATACGAAGTGGGGCCACGAGGGGCCACCACCATAGGGCGGCGCGGCCCAGGTCTTGGCCGCGCCGACCTGTGGCGTGGGGCCCTCGTCAGCCCTCCGACTCCGCCCTTCCGCCTACTTAAAGCCTTCGTCGCAAAACCCCTGAGGCGAAGAACCACGATACGGAAAACCTTCCAGAGACGCCGCCGCCGCCGATCCCATCACGGGGGATTCTGGAGATCTCCTCCGGCACCCTGCCGGAGAGGGGATTCATCTCCCGGAGGACTCTACACCGCCATGGTCGCCTCCGGAGTGATGAGTGAGTAGTTCACCCCTGGACTATGGGTCCATAGCAGTAGCTAGATGGTTGTCTTCTCCTCATTGTGCTTCATTGTTGGATCTTGTGAGCTGCCTAACATGATCAAGATCATCTATCTGTAATACTCTATGTTGTGTTTGTCGGGATCCGATGGATAGAGAATACCATGTCATGTTAATTATCAAGTTATTACATATGTGTTGTTTATGATCTTGCATGCTCTCCGTTACTAGTAGAGGCTCTGGCCAAGTTTTTGCTTTTAACTCCAAGAGGGAGTATTTATGCTCGATAGTGGGTTCATGCCTGCATTGACACTGGGACAGGTGACGAAAGTTCTAAGGTTGTGTTGTGCTTTGTTGCCACTAGGGATAAAACATTGGCGCTATGTCCAGAGGATGTAGTTGTTGATTACATTACGCACCATACTTAATGCAATTGTCTCGTTGCTTTGCAACTTAATACTAGAGGGGGTTCGGATGATAACCTGAAGGTGGACTTTTTAGGCATAGATGCAGTTGGATGGAGGTCTATGTACTTTGTCGTAATGCCCAATTAAATCTCACTGTACTTATCATGACATGTATGTGCATTGTTATGCCCTCTCTATTTGTCAATTGCCCGGCTGTAATTTGTTCACCCAACATGCTTTTATCTTATGGGAGAGAACCTCTAGTGAACTGTGGACCCCGGTCCATTCTTTAATACTGAAATACAAATCTGCTGCAATACTTGTTCTTTACTGTTTTCTTGCAAACAATCATCTTCCACACAATACGGTTAATCCTTTGTTACGACAAGCCGGTGAGATTGACAACCTCACTTGTTTCGTTGGGGCAAAGTACTTTGGTTGTGTTGTGCAGGTTCCACGTTGGCGCCGGAATCCCTGGTGTTGCGCCGCACTACATCCCGCCGCCATCAACCTTCAACGTGCTTCTTGGCTCCTACTGGTTCGATAAACCTTGGTTTCTTACTGAGGGAAACTTGCTGCTGTACGCATCACACCTTCCACTTGGGGTTCCCAACAAGCGTGTGCTTTACGCGTCATCATGGACCCCAGTCCATTCTTTAAATACTGAAATACAAATCTGCTGCAATACTTGTTTCTTGTTTTCTCTGCAAACAAGCATCTTCCACAGAATACGGTTAATCCTTTGTTACAGCAAGCTGGTGAGATTGACAACCTCAACTTGTTTCGTTGGGGCAAAGTACTTTGGTTGTGTTGTGCAGGTTCCACGTTGGCGCCGGAATCTCCGGTGTTGCGCCGCACTACATCCCGCCGCCATCAACCTTCAACGTGCTTCTTGGCTCCTCCTGGTTCGATAAACCTTGGTTTCTTTCTGAGGGAAAACTTGCTGCTGTGCGCATCATACCTTCCTCTTGGGGTTCCCAACGAACGTGTGAAATACACGCCATCAGAGGTGCGTCATAATATTGAAGAAGGATGGTGGGAACACCAACTCGAAACTGACAAGACATTGGACCACATCATTTTGTAACCGTGGTAGATCTTCTGGATTGATTACCTTCTGAGAGATTTCATTGAGCAATGCACATAGCTTCACAATGGCTACTCGAACATTTTCCGGTAGGAGCCCCCTCAAAGCAAAAGGAAGCAATTGCGTCATAATCACGTGGCAGTACGTCGTGAGACTTCAGGTTTTGGAACTTTTTGTCCACCATGTTTATTATTCCCTCTATATTCGACGAGAAGCCAGGCGGGACCTTCATACTGCTCAGGGATTCAAAAAAGATGACCTTCTCTTCATTGGTGAGAGCGTAGCTAGCACGACCTTGAAACCATTCCGGATGCCGGTCATCAGGGTCTTTCAAACGTTGCTGGTCCTGTCGTGTTTCCTTTGTATCATTTGTCTTCCCATACACGCCCAAGAAGCTTAGCGGGTTCACGCAAATATTCTTCGTAACATGCATCACGTTGATTGCAGAGCGGACATCTAGGACTTTCCAATATTCTAGCACCCAAAATATAGATTTCTTCTTCCACATCGGTGCGTGCCCGTCAACTCCCTGCGGAACTGATTGTCCGCCAGGACCCTTTCCAAAGATGACTTTCAAATCCTTGACCATATCAAATACCTCAGCACCAGTACGTTCCGCAGGCTTCGTCCGGTGATCTGCCATGTCGTTGTAATGCTTGCCTTTCTTTCTTACGTTATGATTTCGGGGAAGAAATCGACGATGCCCCAGGTACACGTTCTACTTACAATTACCCAAATATATACTTTCAGTCTCATGTAAGCAGTGCGTGCATGCATTGTATCCCTTATTTGTCTGTCCCGAAAGGTTACTAAGAGCAGGTCAATCGTTGATGGTTACGAAAAGCAACGCTCGTAGGTCAAATTCCTCTTCTTTGTGCTCATCCCACACACGTACACCAGGTCTGCCCCACAACTGTAAAAGTTCATCAACTAATGGCCTTAGGTACACATCGATGTCGTTGCCGGGTGAAAGAGCAAAGTCTAAACCCCGTGTTTTGTGTGTTTGATGACAACACTTGAATAATCTCACCGTGTGCAGTGTCTTTGATAGATTTGCAAGTGCACGGTGACCTCGCTGGACACGTCAAGATCGGAGGACTGAAGCGTAGCTTATAGATTTTCTGGTTTTGTGTGTGTATCGCGAGGTAACATGGTTGGAGAGGAAAAGAGGAGAAAGCAGTTTTTGTCAGGCCGGTACTACCGGTACCAATAACGGTAGTACCGCTACCCCTACTGGTACCGCCCAACGGTACCGCTCTGGTGTTTTGCGCTGAGAATGTCCCACAGAACAAGTTACGGTACCTCTGCGGTTGTAGCACCCTACCTTTTAATAAAGGTAAGATACCTATGTATAGTGCTATTCCCGGGATCACTGATAGCACACACATTACAAAATATAGTAATCATTGCAATAGTATCAAATTACTACATCGTTGATCCAAAGGGTAAAGTAAAACCTTACAAATTGCATAGTCACATGGACTAGCTCAGTACAATGTTCAGAACAAACACAACGGAAATGTAAATCATCAATGAGCCCTCATCATCTTCATGTGCCACATGCAGACATGTTGGAATGTAGACTCGAGATCCTACTAGTACTCCTCTTCCGAAGAACCTGCACGTTTGAATATGCATCCCCACGAATGGAGGTCAGTACAATGATGTACTGGCAAATAACACTTATTTGGTGGCAGTTTTAGACATGACTATCTATATGATATTTGGCTAGTGGAGTTTATTTGCATAAAGTCAATTTTATCCTATATTTATTTAAAAAAAAACAATTTTGAATTCTCGAAAAGGTTTTACACCAAAATGGGCACATGGTTAAATCAACCATGCACACCAAGTCGATATGACTCCCAAGTCACCACCACATACTATGGTTAAATCCACCATGTACATAGCCCTGGGTTCACTCGACCGGGATAATCCTCAGGTCACCACCACATACTATGGTTAAATCCACCATGTATGTAGCCCTGGGAAAATCCAGTCCTGAAATTGTTTCCACACAAGTTTTAAGCATTCAGAAAAGGTGATGAGATTATTCCGTACATCCTTGTCTAGAGACTCAAGTTGTCCATAACCGGGGACACGGCTAAGATCTTAGTTTTTAACTCTGCAGAGGTTGTGCACTTTCACCTTACGACCCATTCTACCCAGAGAGAAGAATGAGACGAGACCTTTCATAAGGAGAGAGCAACCATACACGCAAGACTCGTTCCCACCTATAATTCTGCTACCAGCCAATGTCTTGCAACAAGTTGAACCCTCACAGCTTACTCAATCAAGACAGAGCCCATAATATCATAAGGCTGCACTGGAAGTACACTAAACACGGAAGACATAGCAATCTCTTTATTCCTGGGTGGCAAACCACAAGTGTACTAACCCTCAGGTCACCACCACATACCATGGTTAAATCCGTCAGGTATGTAGCCCCGAGTAGCCACTCAACATAATCCAAGCCACTCCAATTCCACCCAGGTGTTTGATGGCGTGTAAAGCACACGTCCGTTGGGAACCCCAAGAGGAAGGTGTGATGCGTACAGCAGCAAGTTTTCCCTCCGAAAGAAACCAAGGTTTATCGAACCAGGAGGAGCCAAGAAGCACGTTGAAGGTTGATGGCGGCGGGATGTAGTGCGGCGCAACACCAGGGATTCCGGCGCCAATGTGGAACCTGCACAACACAACCAAAGTACTTTGCCCCAACGAAACAGTGAGGTTGTCAATCTCACCGGCTTGCTGTAACAAAGGATTAGATGTATAGTGTGGATGATGATTGTTTGCAAGGAAACGATAGAACAAGTATTGCGATAGATTGTATTCAATGTAAAAGAATGGACCGGGGTCCACAGTTCACTAGAGGTGTCTCTCCCATAAGATAAATAGCATGTTGGGTGAACAAATTACGGTCGGGCAATTGACAAATAGAGAGGGCATGACCATGCACATACATGATATGATGAGTATTGTGAGTTTTAATTGGGCATTACGACAAAGTACATAGACCGCTATACGAGCATGCATCTATGCCTAAAAAGTCCACCTTCGAGTTATCATCCGAACCCCTTCCAGGTATTAAGTTGCAAACAATAGACAATTGCATTAAGTATGGTGCGTAATGTAATCAATAACTACATCCTCGGACATAGCATCAATGTTTTATCCCTAGTGGCAACAGCACATCCACAACCTTAGAACTTTCTATCACTGTCCCAGATTTAATGGAGGCATGAACCCACTATCGAGCATAAATACTCCCTCTTGGAGTTAAGAGTAAAAACTTTGCCAGAGCCTCTACTAATAACGGAGAGCATGCAAGATCATAAACAACACATAGGTAATAGATTGATAATCAGCATAACATAGTATTCTCTATCCATCGGATCCCGACAAACACAACATATAGCATTACAGATAGATGATCTTGATCATGTTAGGCAGCTCACAAGATCCGACAATGAAGCACATGAGGAGAAGACGACCATCTAGCTACTGCTATGGACCCATAGTCCAGGGGTAAACTACTCACTCATCACTCCGGAGACGACCATGGCGGTGAAGAGTCCTCCGGGAGATGATTCCCCTCTCCGACAGGGTGCCGGAGGCGATCTCCTGAATCCCCCGAGATGGGATTGGCGGCGGCGTCTCTGGAAGGTTTTCCGTATCGTGGCTCTCGGTGCGGGGGTTTCGCGACGAAGACTATATGTAGGCGGAAGGGCGAGGTAAGGGGCGTCACGAAAGGCCCACACAATAGGCCGACGCGGCCAGGGCTTGGGCCGCGCCGCCTCGGTGTGTCGCCACCTCGTGGCCCCACTTCGACTCTCCCTCGGTCTTCTGGAAGCTTCGTGGCAAAATAGGACCCTGGGCGTTGATTTCGTCCAATTTCGAGAATATTTCCTTACTAGGATTTCTGAAATCAAAAACAGCAGAAAACGACAAGCTGGCTCTTCGGCATCTTTTTAATAGGTTAGTGTCGGAAAATGCGTAAATACGACATATAATGTGTATAAAACATGTAGATATCATCAATAATGTGGCATGGAACATAAGAAATTATCGATACGTCGAGACGTATCAGCATCCCCAAGCTTAGTTCCTGCTCGTCCCGAGCAGGTAAACGATAACAAAGATAATTTCTGGAGTGACCTGCCATCATAACCTTGATCATACTATTGTAAGCATATGTAATGAATGCAGCGATCAGAAAAATGGTAATGACATGAGTAAAAAATGAATCATAAAGCAATGACTTTTCATGAATAGTACTTCAAGACAAGCATCAATAAGTCTTGCATAAGAGTTAACTCATAAAGCAATAAATCAAAATAAAGGTATTGAAGCAACACAAAGGAAGATTAAGTTTCAGCGGTTGCTTTCAACTTGTAACATGTATATCTCATGAATATTGTCAATGTAAAGTAATATAACAAGTCCAATATGCAAGTATGTAGGAATCAATGCACAGTTCACACAAGTGTTAGCTTCTTGAGGTGGAGAGAAATAGGTGAACTGACTCAACATAAAAGTAAAAGAAAGGCCCTTCGCAGAGGGAAGCAACTTAATAAGAGATAAAGTGCATAAGTACATATTCAATACCACAATAGTTTTAAGCTATTTGTCCCATGAGCTATATATTGCAAAGGTAAAGAATGGAAATTTTAAAGGTAACACTCAAGCAATTTACTTTGGAATGGCGGAGAAATACCATGTAGTAGGTAGGTATGGTGGACACAAATGGCATAGTGGTTGGCTCAAGGATTTTGGATGCATGAGAAGTATTCCCTCTCGATACAAGGTTTAGGCTAGCAAGGTTATTTGAAACAAACACAAGGATGAACCGGTGCAGCAAAACTCACATAAAAAACATATTGTAAACATTATAAGACTCTACACCGTCTTCCTTGTTGGTCAAACTCAATACTAGAAATTATCTAGACTTTAGAGAGACCAATTATGCAAACCAAATTTTAGCAAGCTCTATGTGTTTCTTCATTAATGGGTGCAAAGTATATGATGCAAGAGCTTAAACATGAGCACAACAATTGCCAAGTATCAAATTATTCAAGACATTTTAGAATTACTACATGTAGCATTTCCTGATTCCAACCATATAACAATTTAACGAAGAAGATTCAACCTTCGCCATGAATACTATGAGTAAAGCCTAAGGACATATTTGTCCATATGCAACAGCGGAGCGTGTCTCTCTCCCACACAATGAATGCTAGGATCCATTTTATTTAAACAAAAACAAAAACAAACCGACGCTCCAAGCAAAGCACATAAGATGTGATGGAATAAAAATATAGTTCCAGGGGAGGAACCTGATAATGTTGTCGATGAAGAAGGGGATGCCCAAGGCATCCCCAAGCTTAGACGCTTGAGTCTTCTTAAAATATGCAGGGGTGAACCACCGGGGCATCCCCAAGCTTAGAGCTTTCACTCTCCTTTATCATATTGTATCATCTCCCTCTCTTGATCCTTGAAAACTTCCTCCACACCAAACTCGAAACAAATCATTAGAGGGTTAGTGCATAATAAAAATTCACATATTCAGAGGTGACACAATCATTCTTAACACTTCTGGACATTGCACAAAGCTACTGGACATTAATGGAACAAATAAATTCATCCATCATAGCAAAAGAGGCAATGCGAAATAAAAGGCAGAATCTGTTAAAACAGAACAGTCCGTAAAGATGGATTTTATTGAGGCACCAGACTTGCTCAAATGAAAATGCTCAAATTGAATGAAAGTTGCGTACATATCTGTTGATCACGCACGTAAATTGGCATATTTTTCTAAGCTACCTACAGAGAGGCAGGTCGAAATTCGTGACAGCAAAGAAATCTGTTTCTGCGCAGTAATCCAAATCTAGTATGAACCTTACTATCAACGACTTTACTTGGAAAAACAATGCACAAAACTAAGATAAGGAGAGGTTGCTACAGTAGTAAACAACTTCCAAGACTCAAATATAAAATAAAATTACTGTAATAAAAACATGGGTTGTCTCCCATAAGCGCTTTTCTTTAACGCCTTTCGGCTAGGCGCGAAAGTGTATATCAAGTGTTATCAAGAGATGCAAGTATCAACATTACCTTGGGCTTTACCCTTACCTTTCTTGTTCTTTTTCTTACTCTTTGATTTAGGGAATATATGTCTACCCCGGTGTAGAGGTGAATTTTAGGGTGCCTTCTCCCATATCTATGATCTGCTCCCAATAGTTTCAGTAGGGATCTTCCGAGTGTGATTTGTCCTGTTCCTGCACATTCAATAACAAGATAATCAATGGATATTTTTCTCCCAAGAACGGTTGTATGCACACCCGCAGCTATTCCTTTAGGAATTATAACAGAGTTATCAATAAGAGTTATTCCTTCTCCCCCTTCAACGAATCCCCAAAGTTTCAAAGATTCATGAATACTCTTAGGCATTAGGCAAAATTCAGACATAATATCACAATTGGCATGAAGAGTTTGGTCATTGATGTCTACGGGAGCTTCTATTCTTGTAGACAGTGTTGGGCCTCAAAGAGCAGAGGTTTGTAGAACAGCAGCAAGTTTCCCTTAAGTGGATCACCCAAGGTTTATCGAACTCAGGGAGGAAGAGGTCAAAGATATCCCTCTCATGCAACCACTGCAACCACAAAGCAAGAAGTCTCTTGTGTCCCCAACACACCTAATAGGTGCACTAGTTCGGCGAAGAGATAGTGAAATACAGGTGGTATGAATGAATATGAGCAGTAGTAGCGGCACCAGAAAATAGCTTGCTGGCGTGTAGTTGATGGTGGTAATATGGTAGTAGTAGTAACGCAGTAAAATAGTAAACAAGCAGCGATATCAGTATTTAGGAACAAGGCCTAGGGATCATACTTTCACTAGTCGACACTCTCAACTTTGATCACATAACAGAATAGATAAATGCATACTCTACACTCTTGTTGGATGATGAACACCATTGCGTAGGATTACACGAACCCTCAATGCCGGAGTTAACAAGCTCCACAATTCAATGTTCATATTTAAATAACCTTAGAGTGCATGAAAGATCAACATAACCAAATAGATCACATCAATACCATCACGGTAATAGTTAACTTCACAATCTAAAAGAGATCATGATCATAGCCTACGACAAGAACCACACGGTGCACACACTAGTCACCTTTACACCATGCGGGAGGAATAGACTACTTTAATAACATCACTAGAGTAGCACATAGATGAATTGTGATACAAAACACATTGCAATCATAAAGAGATATAAATAAGCACTTCACTACGCCATTCATAACGGTGAATAAGTATTCGTGAAATATAGCCTAAGAGACCCACACGGTGCACACACTAGTCACCTTTACACACGTGGGACAAGGAGTCTCCGGAGATCACATAAGTAAAACCCACTTGACTAGCATAATGACATCTAGATTACAAGCATCATCATATGAATCTCAATCATGTAAGGCAGCTCATGAGATTATTGTATTGAAGCACATAGGAGAGAGATTAACCACATAGCTACCGGTACAGCCCCGAGCCTCGATGGAGAACTACTCCCTCCTCATGGGAGACGAGCGGTGTTGATGGAGATGGCGGTGGTGTCGATGGAGGAGCCTTCGGGGGCACTTCCCCGTCCCGGCGGCGTGCTGGAACGGAGACTCCTATCCCCCGGATCTTGGCTTCGCGATGGCGGTGGCTGCGGAAGGTTTCTCGTACCGTGGCTTTTTCGTATCGAGGTTTTAGGTCGAGGGGGCTTAATATAGGCGAAGAGGCGGCGTCGGGAGGGTCGAAGAGGCGGCGACACCATAGGGTGGCGCGGGCCACCCCCGGGCCGCGCCGGCCTATGGTCCCGTGGGCCTGTGCCCCCTCTCGGCGGTTCTCGGGTGTTACGGATGCTTCGGGCAAAATAGGATGCTGGGTCTTGATTTCGTCCGATTCGAGAATATTTCCTTACTAGGATTTACGGAACCAAAACAGCGAGAAAACGAGAGCTGGCCCTTCGGCATCTCGTCAATAGGTTAGTTCCGGAAAACGCATAAATATGACATATAATGTGCATAAAACATGTAGATATCATCAATAATGTGGCATGGAACATAAGAAATTATCGATACGTCGGAGACGTATCGGCATCCCCAAGCTTAGTTTCTGCTCGTCCCGAGCGAGTAAACGATAACAAAGATAATTTACGGAGTGACATGCCATCATAACCTTGATCATACTATTGTAAACACATGTAATGAATGCAGCGATCAAAACAATGGTAATGACATGAGTAAACAACTGAATTATAAAGCAATGACTTTTCATGAATAGGACTTCAAGACAAGCATCAATAAGTCTTGCATAAGAGTTAACTCATAAAGCAATAAATAAGTAAAGGTATTGAAGCAACACAAAGGAAGATTAAGTTTCAGCGGTTGCTTTCAACTTATAACATGTATATCTCATGGATAATGTTCAACATAGAGTAATATAACAAGTGCAATATGCAAGTATGTAGGAATCAATGCACAGTTCACACAAGTGTTTGCTTCTTGAGATGGAGAGAAATGGGTAAACTGACTCAACATAAAAGTAGAAGAATGGTCCTTCAAAGAGGAAAGCATCGATTGCTATATTTGTGCTAGAGCCTTTATTTTGAAAACATGAAACAATTTTGTCAACGGTAGTAATAAAGCATATGTAGTCATGTAAATTATATCTTACAAGTTGCAAGTCTCATGCATAGTATACTAATAGTGCCCGCACCTTGTCCTAATTAGCTTGGACTACCGGATCATCGCAATACACATGTTTTAACTAAGTGTCACAATGGGGTACCTCCATGCCGCCTGTACAAAGGTCTAAGGAGAAAGCTCGCATTTTGGATTTCTCGCTTTTGATTATTCTCAACTTAGACATCCATACCGGGACAACATGGACAACGAGATAATGGACTCCTCTTAAATGCATAAGCATGTGGCAACAATTATTATTCTCATATGAGATTGAGGATATATGTCCAAAACTGAAACTTCCACCATGAATCATGGCTTTAGTTAGCGGCCCAATGTTCTTCTCTAACAATATGTATGCTCCAACCATAAAGGTGGTAGATCTCTCTTACTTCAGACAAAACGGACATGCATAGCAACTCACATGATATTCAACAAAGGGTAGTTGATGGCGTCCCCAGAAACATGGTTATCGCACAACAAGCAACTTAATAAGAGATAAAGTGCATAAGTACATATTCAATACCACAATAGTTTTTAAGCTATTTGTCCCATGAGCTATATATTGCAAAGGCGAATGATGGAATTTTAAAGGTAGCACTCAAGCAATTTACTTTGGAATGGCGGAGAAATACCATGTTGTAGGTAGGTATGGTGGACACAAATGGCATAGTGGTTGGCTCAAAGATTTTGGATGCATGAGAAGTATTCCCTCTCGATACAAGGTTTAGGCTAGCAAGGTTATTTGAAACAAACACAAGGATGAACCGGTGCAGCAAAACTCACATAAAAGGCATATTGTAAACATTATAAGACTCTACACCGTCTTCCTTGTTGTTCAAACTCAATACTAGAAATTATCTAGACTTTAGAGAGACCAATTATGCAAACCAAATTTTAGCAAGCTCTATGTATTTCTTCATTAATGGGTGCAAAGCATATGATGCAAGAGCTTAAACATGAGCACAACAATTTCCAAGTATCAAATTATTCAAGACATTTTAGAATTACTACATGTAGCATTTTCCGTTTCCAACCATATAAAAAATGAACGAAGCAGTTTTAACCTTCGCCATGAACACTAAAAGATAAAGCGAAGAACACATGTGTTCATATGAACCAGCGGAGCGTGTCTCTCTCCCACACAAGCATGTATTTATTCAGAGAATGAAAATAACAAAACAAAAACAAAAATAAAAGCACAAAGACGCTCCAAGTAAAGTACATAAGATGTGACCGAATAAAAATATAGTTTCAAGAGAAGGAACCTGATAAGTTGTCGATGAAGAAGGGGATGCCTTGGGCATCCCCAAGCTTAGACGCTTGAGTCTTCTTGAAATATGCAGGGGTGAACCACCGGGGCATCCCCAAGCTTAGAGCTTTCACTCTCCTTGATCATATTGTATCATACTCCTCTCTTGATCCTTGAAAATTTCCTCCACACCAAACTCGAAACAACTCATTAGAGGGTTAGTGCACAATAAAAATTAACATGTTCAGAGGTGACACAATCATTCTTAACACTTCTGGACATTGCATAAAGCTACTGGACATTAATGGATCAAAGAAATTCATCCAACATAGCAAAAGAGGCAATGCGGAATAAAAGGCAGAATCTGTCAAAACAGAACAGTCCGTAAAGATGGATTTTATTAGTGCACCAGACTTGCTCAAATGAAAATTCCCAAATTGAATAAAAGTTGCGTACATATCTGAGGATCACTCACGTAAATTGGCTTAATTTTCTGAGTTACCTACAGAGAATTTGACCCAGATTCGTGACAGCAAGAAATCTGTTTCTGCGCAGTAATCCAAATCTAGTATGAACCTTACTATCAAAGACTTTACTTGGCACAACAATGCAACAAAACTAAGATAAGGAGAGGTTGCTACAGTAGTAACAACTTCCAAGACACAAATATAAAATAGAGGTACTGTAGCAAAATAAACACATGGGTTATCTCCCAAGAAGTGCTTTCTTTATAGCCATTAAGATGGGCTCAGCAGTTTTAATGATGCACTCGCAAGAGATAGTATTTGAAGCAAAAGAGAGCATCAAGAGGCAAATTTAAAACACATTTAAGTCTAACATGCTTCCTATGCATAGGAATCTTGTAAATAAACAAGTTCATGAGGAGCAAAGTAACAAGCATAGGAAGATAGAACAAGTATAGCTTCAAAAATTTCAGCACATAGAGAGGCATTTTAGTAACATGAAAATTTCTACAACCATATTTTCCTCTCTCATAATAACTTTCAGTAGCATCATGAACAAACTCAACAATATAAGTATCACATAAAGCATTCTTATTCACATGCATAAAAGTATCATTACTCTCCACATAAGCATAATCAATTTTATTAGTTGTAGTGGGAGAAAATTCAACAAAGTAGCTATCATTATTATTCTCATCAAGTGTAGGACGCATAGTATAATCACAACAAAATTTACTCTCCATAGTAGGTGGCACCAAAAGACCACTATCATTATAATCATCATAAATAGGAGGCAAAGTATTATCAAAGTAAATTTCCTCCTCAATGCTTGGGGGACTAAAAAAATCATGCTCATCAAAACCAGCTTCCCCAAGATTAGAATTTTCCATATCATTAGCAACAATGGTATTCAAAGTATTCATGCTAATATGTTCCATAGGTTTTTTAATTTTCGCATCAAACAATCCATGTTTTAAATCAGGAAATAGAATAAGAAGCTCATTCTTGTTCATTATGCCAAACTAGTGTAAACAAGAAACAAAAAGATGCAATTGCAGGATCTAAAGGAAATAGCTTCGAGTACTTACAACGGCGAAAATAGCTTAGTAGCCGAGATTCGGAGTGTGAGTACCTTTTACCTTTCCTCCCCGGCAACGGCGCCAGAAAAGTGCTTGATGTCTACGGGAGCTTCTATTCTTGTAGACAGTGTTGGGCCTCCAAGAGCAGAGGTTTGTAGAACAGCAGCAAGTTTCCCTTAAGTGGATCACCCAAGGTTTATCGAACTCAAGGAGGAAGAGGTCAAAGATATCCCTCTCATGCAACCCTACAACCACAAAGCAAGAAGTCTCTTGTGTCCCCAACACACCTAATAGGTGCACGAGTTTGGCGAAGAGATAGTGAAATACAGGTGGTATGAATGAATATGAGCAGTAGTAACGGCACCAGAAAATAGCTTGCTGGCGTGTAGTTGATGGTGGTAATATGGTAGCAGTAGTAACGCGATAGAAACGAGTAAACAAGCAGCGATAGCGATATTTAGGAACAAGGCCTAGGGATCATACTTTCACTAGTGGACACTCTCAACTTTGATCACATAACGAGAATAGATAAATGCATACTCTACACTCTTGTTGGATGATGAACACCATTGCGTAGGATTACACGAACCCTCAATGCCGGAGTTAACAAGCTCCACAATTCAATGTTCATATTTAAATAACCTTAGAGTGCATGAAAGATCAACATAACCAAATAGATCACATCAATACCATCACGAGTAATAGTTAACTTCACAATCTACAAGAGATCATGATCATAGCCTACGACAAGAACCACACGGTGCACACACTAGTCACCTTTACACCATGCGGGAGGAATAGACTACTTTAATAACATCACTAGAGTAGCACATAGATGAATTGCGATACAAAACACATTGCAATCATAAAGAGATATAAATAAGCACTTCACTACGCCATTCATACAGTGAATAAGTATTCTGTGAAATATAGCCTAAGAGACCCACACGGTGCACACACTAGTCACCTTTACACACGTGGGACAAGGAGTCTCCGGAGATCACATAAGTAAAACCCACTTGACTAGCATAATGACATCTAGATTACAAGCATCATCATATGAATCTCAATCATGTAAGGCAGCTCATGAGATTATTGTATTGAAGCACATAGGAGAGAGATTAACCACATAGCTACCGGTACAACCCCGAGCCTCGATGGAGAACTACTCCCTCCTCATGGGAGACATTAGTGTTGATGGAGATGGCGGTGGTGTCGATGGAGGAGCCTTCCGGGGGCACTTCCCTGTCCCGGCGGCGTGCCGGAACAGAGACTCGTGTCCCCCGGATCTTGGCTTCGCGATGGCGGCGGCTCTGGAAGGTTTCTTGTACCGTGGCTTTTTCGTATCGAGGTTTTAGGTCGAGGGGGCTTAAATAGGCGAAGAGGCGGCGTCAGAGGGTCGAAGAGGCGGCGACACCATAGGGTGGCGCGGGCCACCCCCAGGCCGCGCCGGCCTATGGTCCCGTGGGCCTGTGCCCCCTCTCTGGGGGTTCTCGGGTGTTCTGGATGCTTCCGGGCAAAATAGGATGCTGGGTCTTGATTTCGTCCAATTCCGAGAAAATTTCCTTACTAGGATTTCTGGAACCAAAAACAGCAGAAAACAGGAACTGGCCCTTCGGCATCTCATCAATAGGTTAGTTCCGTAAAACGCATAAATATGACATATAATGTGCATAAAACATGTAGATATCATCAATAATGTGGCATGGAACATAAGAAATTATCGATACGTCGGAGACGTATCAGTCACCGATAACAATTTTAATAGTAGGATCCCATAATGAAGGTTCAGAGTTCACTAAAACTTGATCAAGACGGTTACGAACATATCTATAATTTTCATTCAAGCGAGATGCACTTGTCTCAAGAGTGTTTAATCTATTATAAACGCTAATAAGGGCTGAATCAAAGTTATTAGCTGAATCATGTGATGCAACCAACTTCTTTATGGCATTAAAAGCTTGATCCCCATTGCAATGAAGGAAATCTCCTCCCACTACAAGCATCCAAGGCATATCTATAGCGAATCATAAGACCAAAATAAAAATTACTAAGGAGCAAACTTAGAGTCATTTGAGGTTCAGTTTTACGATAAGGAGTAAAAACTCTGGACCAAGCATCTTTAAAACTCTCCTCATCCCCTTGTTTAAAAGTGAAGACTAATTCCTCAGGTGAAGAAGTAACAGGTGCAGAACTAGACATGGTAACAAAAGTAAAATGCAAGTAACTAATTTTTTTGTGTTTTTGATATTGGGTGCAAGACAGTAAATAAAGTAAAGCTAGCAACTAATTTTTTTGTGTTTTGATATAATGCAGCAAACAAAGTAGTAAATAAAATAAAGCAAGACAAAAACAAAGTAAAGAGATTGGATTGTGAAGACTCCCCTTGCAGCGTGTCTTGATCTCCCCGGCAACGGCGCTAGAAAAAATGCTTGATGGCGTGTAAAGCACACGTCCGTTGGGAACCCCAAGAGGAAGGTGTGATGCGTACAGCAGCAAGTTTTCCCTCGAGAAAGAAACCAAGGTTTATCGAACCAGGAGGAGCCAAGAAGCACGTTGAAGGTTGATGGCGGCGGGATGTAGTGCGGCGCAACACCGGGATTCCGGCGCCAACGTGGAACCTGCACAACACAACCAAACTACGTTGCCCCAACGAAACAAGTGAGGTTGTCAATCTCACCGGCTTGCTGTAACAAAGGATTAGATGTATAGTGTGGATGATGATTGTTTGCAGAAAACAGTAGAACAAGTATTGCAGTAGATTGTATTCAATGTGAAAGAATGGACCGGGGTCCACAGTTCACTAGAGGTGTCTCTCCCATAAGATAAATAGCATGTTGGGTGAACAAATTACAATCGGGCAATTGACAAATAGAGAGGGCATGACCATGCACATACATGATATGATGAGTATTGTGAGTTTTAATTGGACATTACGACAAAGTACATAGACCGCTATCCAGCATGCATCTATGCCTAAAAAGTCCACCTTCAGGTTATCATCCGAACCCCTTCCAATATTAAGTTGCAAACAACAGACAATTGCATTAAGTATGGTGCGTAATGTAATCAATAACTACATCCTCGGACATAGCATCAATGTTTTATCCCTAGTGGCAACAGCACATCCACAACCTTAGAACTTTCTGTCACTGTCCCACATTTAATGGAGGCATGAACCCACTATCGAGCATAAATACCCCCTCTTGGAGTTAAGAGTAAAAACTTGGCCGAGCCTCTACTAATAACGGAGAGCATGCAAGATCATAAACAACACATAGGTAATAGATTGATAATCAACATAACATAGTATTCTCTATCCATCGGATCCCGACAAACACAACATATAGCATTACGGATAGATGATCTTGATCATGTTAGGCAGCTCACAAGATCCGACAATGAAGCACATGAGGAGAAGACGACCATCTAGCTACCGCTATGGACCCATAGTCCAGGGGTGAACTACTCACTCATCACTCCGGAGGCGACCATGGCGGTGAAGAGTCCTCCGGGAGATGATTCCCCTCTCCGGCAGGGTGCCGGAGGCGATCTCCTGAATCCCCCGAGATGGGATTGGCGGCGGCGGCGTCTGTGGAAGGTTTTCCGTATCGTGGCTCTCGGTGCGGGGGTTTCGCGACGAAGACTATATGTAGGCGGAAGGGCGAGGTAAGGGGGCGTCACGAGGGGCCCACACAACGGGCCGGCGCGGCCAGGGCTTGGGCCGCGCCGCCCTGGTGTGTCGCCACCTCGTGGCCCCACTTCGACTCTCCCTCGGTCTTCGGGAAGCTTCGTGGCAAAATAGGACCCTGGGCGTTGATTTCGTCCAATTCCGAGAATATTTCCTTACTAGGATTTCGAAACCAAAAACAGCAGAACAACAGACAGCGGCTCTTCGGCATCTTGTTAATAGGTTAGTGCCGGAAAATGCATAAATACGACATATAATGTGTATAAAACATGTAGATATCATCAATAATGTGGCATGGAACATAAGAAATTATCGATACGTCAGAGACGTATCAGTGTTTCATTAAGGTTGTTAATTTTCAATTTTTTAAACACCCACAACCAAGTAATGAAACAACATTGGCATTTTGATATTGCAAAGCGAAATAGCATCCTAGCAAGTTTCTTGAGAGCGGCTTCACACTACTAGGTTTACTAAGCATAGCATATACACTTCACTTTTGAAAACAAAACCTATCATGCATACTAGTTGAAAAACACTAATGCAATATAAAATAGGTAGGATTGAATATCACTTGCCTTTTTGGTAATTGAAGATCGCTC
The DNA here is from genome assembly GCF_022539505.1 of Lolium rigidum. Classification (NCBI taxonomy): domain Eukaryota; kingdom Viridiplantae; phylum Streptophyta; class Magnoliopsida; order Poales; family Poaceae; genus Lolium; species Lolium rigidum. The sequence continues at coordinate 70,750,882 of NC_061513.1, read as the reverse complement.
ACTTCTCTCAACAAAACACGTCGCTCTTCACACGAACTATAAGATAAAATATAGAACAACATAAACACACCATTCAAAAATAATAACAAAATCAAACAAGACAACAATCGAAAATCGCTCTATGGTACTATGGTTGGCATGAGGTTTGGCTTGCAAGATATAGCTTTGGAAGATGGAATGGCTAAGTCAAATACTTAGGAAAAAATAAAAATAATCTAAGCCAAATGCTTAGAAGGAAAATGTTGACAAAGAACTATGGTCAAGAGTTGTTTCCTACACAAGAATGGCTAATTGGAATGATCCATGTGATAAAATCATATGAGTCTCAAATGGCACAACTCAAAATACTATTAAGTAGAGTGTGACAACACTTACTAAGATAGTATGAGTTACACTTGGTTTGGGTTTGGATTTGTGATATATTGAATTACTCAATTAACTCATTTGTAAATTGAATAGTTCAATATAAGATAATAAGATTAAGTGGGTATAAAGTTGAATATGTATGAATGATATTTAGGATATGATGGTGGCTGCGTCAAAGATGCTAATGAATATCAAGGGTTTAAAAACATGTGCTATGTAGTAGAGTGAATCAACATAACAATTGCACATAGGAAAAATCTATAGCTGAGATTTGTTGCCAATTACTCAAATAACTCAATTATTATTTGAATAATATGAACTAGACAACTAGGGGTAGGCTATGCATTATTCGTGAACATGATAAAGAATTATAACTGGTTCTTGAAGATGGGTATGATCATAAGGATCATTTGCCTAAAGGAACTATATTGAAACCAGTTATAGGACTACATTTTTCGCGAAAAGTTATTAGAAAAAGTTTACGGATGAAAGAACTTGCTACACGGAAGTTGTAGAGAATTCCATTACAGGCATACCGCCAAAAGAATCCCTCGAAAAAAGTTTGTAGGTTTATTTTATAGATGATGTTGCGGATCCAAGAGGTACCGCGAAAATATAGTGGGCGAAACTACCACGCAAAAAGTCTAAACTGATCTATGCGATTTGCTGATTACAACGATATAAAGTTTGTCGAAATCCGACTTGTAGAACTCAAGATATGAATTCTACAGATTTAATGGTGTACGAAAAATTGTCCGAAAAAGTTGCTCGGATGAAAAAGGTGTCTACACGAAAGTTGTAGAGAACTTAATTACGAACTCAATAGAGAAAATCTCATCTAAATTTGAGTTGTAGATTTTAAGATATAAAATTTTGAAGTTAGGCATAAGAAATGAGCTAGCACATACAAGAACCGATCGATTGGGAACAGGAGAATGTTCAGTTCAGTTATTTGGCCTATCGTGGATCTTCAGATTCAGATAACGACCTGCAATGCTACTGTCCGATCTAAACCAAACAATACCCGGACGATCCAACTAATGAGCGTGTCAGCGACTTACAATAGTAGAACCTGGTCGACGATGGTAAGATGGCGAATGGTGACGGCGTGATCTGTCGGCCGTGGACGCCAGTGACAGTCCGGTGCATCTACGAGTCCATGAAGTGTACCACGAGGTTCAGAATGTTAAGGGAAACTCGACGGTGTCCAGGCAAGGTCTCCGTGTGGTTTCTGTCGACCGCGATGGGCGAACGAAGACTCGGCATTCCGGCCAGATTCGGGAGTTTATGTTGACGTTGCTATGCTGCGCGAAAACTAAGAGAAAAGGTTCAGGAGATGCGCAAAAGCACGGAGATAAAAAGGGGACCGAAAAGTGACGGCGGGGCTTACGGTGTCATCGGAATCGTGAAAACTGTGAAGGTTGAGACAGATCTTCGGCGACGAAATGGTGCACCATCATGTCGTGGAGGTAGAAGATGGTGAGGAGAGTCTCTGGTTTCAGGAAATAAACAAGAAGATCACGGAGGACATCGAAATCTAGCGATGAACTCAATTTTTGTGGCTAAGAATGGCATGCTTTGTATGCTGTGTATAGGCCTTCTCTGGAAAATCTTTGAGAACAAAAGTAAGGGAGAAGAATGAGGGACACGCTCTGGACATCTCGGTTCTTCTTGATACCGATGGAGGAGGGAGATCGGGGGGGGGGGGGGGGGGGGCTATGCCAATCCGTGGCATTCGGGGCGCCGGTTTGGTTTGAGCAATTAACACAATAAAATGGAGAGATAATACCCTGAATGGGTTCCCCAATAAATTTGTCATAACTTTCGTGTTAAACTCAACAAGAAACGTTTGATAGAATTAATGGGTGAAGCATAAGAAAAGCTACAGCCATGGCAACGTACACGTTTTTTTTTTTTTTGACCTGAACGTACACGTTCTGTAGGTGAACGAGAGGAGAGGAGGAAGACGAGCGCTCGTTCGGAAGCTGGGCTGGTGCGGTGGGGTGACCGGCCGGATGGGCTGGTGTAATGGGCCAAGTTAGGTGAAGCCCAAGAAGACGAAAAGAAAAACAAAAGAAGCAAAGGCTGGCTCAGGTGGGCTGGTTTTGTTGGTCGGCCAACTTGGGTTGGCTCAGCCCGTTTTGTTTTTCTTTATTGTTTTTTTATTTTCCTGATTTCTTGCATAATTTTTGTTTTGGGTCTTTAAATTGATTCAAATAAAATCTGAGAAAATTGGAAAACTTAAAATAAACTTTAAGGGCATCAAATAATACTTTACTTTCCAACTAAAAAAATATTAAATGGTTTATGCACTTTGGCCTATATGGCTACTTGGGCATTACTTTGCAAATAGAGTTTTCTCGGTTTTGGTTTTCTCAAATAAAAATCCAACCTTGAAAGAAAAAAATATGTTTGATTTTGAAAATACTTTGAAACCAAAAGTATTTGAAACCTCATTTTGGAAAATACTTTTAAATAACTTCAAAAAGTTTTAAATCTTTGTGAATTTTCAATCAATTTCAAACAATCAAGCATTAAATTCATTTTTATTTTACATTCCAAAATTTAGAAAATTTCGGGATGTGACAGCGGTACCTCGAGCGGTAGTACCGCTTGAGAGCGGTACTAGGTCTGGAGGCCATTGCGGTACCTCGAGCGGTACCGCGAGCGGTAGTACCGCTATGTGTCCACGTGGATAAGTTATGTGGGATTTCGAATCCATAGCGATAGTACCGCTTTCCGAAGCGGTAGTACTGCTTAGGCAAAAACTGCAGGTAACTATTGGATTTGGGAGGGCCTATTTAAAGGGCCCTTCTTCCCCAACACTATTTTATCTCTTCTCTCTCTCTCTCTCCTCCATTGTTGCTGAGCTTAAACCTGGAGCATCTCCCCAACCATCCAACCAATCTTGCCCAAATTTTGAGGAGTGGTGGAGGAGGCCCCGATCTATAGTTCTACCAAGAGAGATTTCACCAATTCGTGCTAGTCCTTAGTGGATCTTGGAGTTAGGGTTCCTTTGGTGGGATCTTGGAGGAAGTGCACCTATGGAGGCTAGCTTGGTGTTGTGCTAGCCCCATAGGTTGTTGGGAGCCTCCTAGTGTTGTGGAGCTCGCCCCAACCTTGTGAAGGAACCACCGCCTCGACCGGTGCCATAGTGGAGAAGGGGAGCCCCTTCGTGGAGCTCTCTCGAGGAAGAAGGTGAGGCCTTCCTTCGTGGTGTGGCCGCCTATCCTCTTGTGTGAGGCTAGAACCTCCTCAACGCAGACGTACTCTCTTTTGTGAGGGGAACTGCGGGAAACAAACCTCGCCTCGTCTCTGCGCCATCCGGTTATCCCGCTCCTTACTCTTACTATCATGCTTGTTTCCTTTACTTGTTGCACTTTCCTAGGATCATACTAGGAACATCTCCACCAGTAAAGCAATCACCTTTACCTTTCTCTTTGCAAAAAACTAAAAAAGACTTAAAATTTGTGTAGCGCCCATTCACCCCCCCTCTTGTTAAGTACGATCCATTCAATTGCTATCAGAGCAAGGTTTTCTTGCTCGGGCTTTACCGCCTAAGAAATGGCCGAACAAGACAAGGTTATGAATGGGTCTCCTTCCCTTGTGCCACCCGCTCCATCATCTACCATCGATAACACAACGGATACGTTGGATGACCTCAAGAAATTGGAGTCATCCATCGTTAGCCAAATGAAGGCAATGATGATGGAGTTTGTTGCTCAAAAGCCAACCCCTATCGTAGATCCTAAGGCAAGTGCCGAGGATCCCCCACCAAAAGCTAATCAATTTCCTCTTGTTGATTTTGTCGCGCAATCGATAAAAGATCCACAAAAGGAAGGGCTTGGGGAGACTGGCACTTCAACAAAGGGGAAGGATGAGACACCGGTTGCGGAACTTCTAGGGGGTAATCATGCGGTGCCACCACCAAGTGATTACACCATAAACGTTCCAATACCTATGCCACATATCTTGTCGCATGGTTCACCACCGTTACTTGAATCAAATAGCTTTGAAAATTGGCAATTCTTAATGCGTTCTCATGTGCGCAACGCCTCTACCGAGTTTTGGCGCATCATTGAGGAGGGCTATTCACCATGAGATCCAAAGAGCTTGACAAGAAGAGAAGTGGTGGATGATCAACTCAATGCCACCGCCATCAACATGATCCACATGGCCGTCACGCCCAAGGACCGCGCTCATATCCGCTCGCTCAAGACCGCCAAGGAAGCATGGGATAAACTCGACAAGCTCTTCCTCGGAAATGAGAGCATCAAAAGCTCTCGTTTTGATGAAGTGAACAACATGGCCGACAACTTTGTCATGAATGAAGGAGAGACCCCCGAAGAAATGTATTGGCGCCTCATCGCTCTTGCCGTGCAAATGCAAGATCTTGGAGCAACGTTTGTGGATGACCATTGGATCAAGCGAAAGTTCTACAACGCTCTCCTCCCTTATGAGGAAGTGAAGTTGACGGCCATCCGCCAAAACGCCTCCTTCCGTGCTATGACATCCGATGAAGTCCTTAGCGAAGTCATCGCTTTGGACATCTCCAAGAAGAATGTGGAGGATCTTGTTGCTCGCACCCACAACACCCGCAAGCCCAATCTCGCATTGAAGATGAAGGTGCATGAAGCTAGTGAAAGCGATGAGGATCCCATTGAGTGGGGTCCGGATGATCTCAAGACCAACTATCATGAGCATATGGCCCTCGCCGCCAAGAAATTTTGGGAGGGAAACAAGTCCCGAAGCACAAGACCAAGAAGACAACGTGATTCCCCTAGAAACTTCTCCAAGAGTCCAAGAGAGGGGCAAAGGGGAAGAACATGCTACAATTGCGGCGACAAAAGTCATTTTGTTGCGGATTGTATCTATGAAAGAAGAGAAGATAATGGTGGAAGACTTGTCCGCAAGGAAAAGTTCAAGTCTCTCTCCAAAGGATTCTCCAAGTTCTCCCCCAAGCCCGATGATGACAAGGTCTTGTTCACCAAGAAGCCAAGGGCCTTTATCATCCGTGAAGAGTACTCCTCCGATGAGGATGAGGAGCATGAGGACAAGAGCTCCAACAAGGAAGGAGAGGGAGTGGCCGCCATCGCCATCACCACTCCCTCTATCTCCCTATTTGACTCTCCAAATGAGAACCTCGTCACCAACAACGCGCATTGCCTCATGGAAAAGGTATCCTCGGAGGTAGAATCCCCTTCCAAACTCACATCTCCATCTAATGCTTTATATATTGATGACGCCACTAGTCTCACCATTAAGCGTGAGATTGTGGGTTTGGATTCTTTCCTCACTAACATGCAAGGGGATACCAAGACTCATGTTGGGGCCCTCTTGGCCCAACTTGGTGCGGCACAAGACCTTATAGAGGAGAAGGAGAGGCTTGAAAGGGAGGCGGCAAATGAGATTGCCTCTCTCAATCAAGCACTTGAGGAGGAACAAAATATGTGCATGTCTCTTGAAGCTAGTGTCATCACCCTCGAAGACTCCAACAACGCCATCATATCCCAACTCACCAAGGACCGAGATCATGCTCTTGGATTGATGGGTGAGCTCAAGAACAAGATGCTCTCTCTCTAGGAAGCCAACAAGGAGAAAGATGAGGAAGACCCCAACTCTTGTCATGACGATCTTGTTGATCAAGTTGCTTCTTTGAAGAGGCACAATGCCAAGCTCATGGAGGTCAATTCCATGCAAGAAGAAGCTTTGAAGGAGTACTTTCCTTTGAGCAAGGACCGCGCGTGTTGCAATCATGAAAGTGATATTGCCAAGATGGAGGGTGACAAGCGTCTACTCATGAAGATGAACTCTCTCCAAGAAGAAGCTTTGATGGAACATTTCCGGGTGAACAAGGCAAAGGAGGTCCAAGTGTTTGATATCACTCACCCTCACCCGGAGCATGAAGATGAAGTCAATCGATTGAAGGCCAAAATTGATAGACTCCAAATCCAAGCCAAGTACTTGGAAGGAGTCATTGAAGCCAAATATGGAGCCAATGAGGGCTCGGGCAATGAAGGAGGAGTGGCTACCAAGCCAAAGAGGAAGAGAAGTAGGAGGACCAAGAAGAAGAAGAACAAGGAGAACATGGAGATCAACCATGAGGGACGCGATGCAAACTCAAGAAGGGATGGAGTGCCCAACTTCGCCACGAAGGGCTTCGCCGGCTCTAACAACTCTTCTCATGTTCTTTTTGTTGATTACTATGGACATATTCGTGGTCGCTTTATTGGTCCTCAAGAGGACAATGTTGATTGGACTATTTTGGTTCCCAAAACCCTTGTTACTAACATGATAGGACCCATTGAAAAATGGGTACCTAAATCCAAGACTTGATTCCTTGTAGGACTATGCTTCCGGTGGCGCTAAATGGGTGGTTGATAGTGGAGCCACAAGTCATATGACCGGAAGCAAGGAAATTGTTGTCGACCTCGAGCCATCTCACTCTACCGTTTCATATGGCGACAACACGTGCTCTAAGGTATTGGGTCTTGGCAAGGTGGTGGGAACACCCGACATTTCACTTGTGAATGTCCTCCTTGTCGAGACCCTTGGTTACAATTTACTTTCCGTTCGTCCAATTGCTCGTATGGGTCTATGTACATTTTTTGATGAACATATGGTGGTCCTTTTGTGGAGCAAGACACTCCGTGTAGCCTTTGTTGGATATGTAGAGAACATGTTGTATGTTCTTGATTTCTCCGGAAAGACGACATCTTCCGCTCTTTGCCTATTCGCCAAAGGCGACAAGGGTTGGTTATGGCATCGCCGACTAGCCCATGTCAACATGAGGACTTTGCAAAGTCTCCACAAGGGTGGCCACATTCTCGGACTAAAAGAAGATGTTTCCTTTTGCAAAGTTTGTGTTTGTAGGGCTTGCGTACAAGCAAAAATGCATGAAGCTCCTTACAAGGCCAAGACAATCATCTCTACCACAAGATGCTTGGAGCTCCTACATGTTGATCTCTTCGGTCCACCGTCTCATGAAAGTCTTGGAGGGAAAAAGTATTGCCTCGTCATTGTTGATGACTATTCACGCTATTGTTGGGTATTCTTCTCCAAGTACAAGTGTGAGACTCAACGGACCATGATGGAGTTTGCCAATCAAGTTCAACGCAAGTACGACACCACGATCCTCGCAATAAGGAGCGACAATGGAACGGAGTTCAAGAACTACACCTTGGATGACATCCTCGGCGAAGAAGGAATCCAACATCAATACTCCTCGCCATATACTCCCCAACAAAATGGGATCGCAGAAAGGAAGAATCGAACCTTGATCGAAGCCGCTCGAACAATGATGATGGAGTACAAGTCCAACTACAACTTTTGGGTGGAAGCTATCTCTACCGCATGCCATGCTACTAATCGTCTCTACTTTCGCAAGGGTCTAGAGAAGACACCATAAGAGATTCTCACCGGTAACAAGCCCAATGTGTCATACTTCAAGGTCTTCGGATGCAAATGCCACTACAAGAAAAGTTGCCATGGCCGACGAAGTTGAAGTCGCGCCGTGGTTGCTGGTGTACCATGGCCGACGATTTTGGGTCTGTCCGTTGTGCATGTCAAAACGTTTTTTTTCTCGTTTTTGAGGCCACCTAGCCCGACGAAAACGGCCAAAATGTCGCGTATGGTGGCCCGGGACGTGGTGCATTTCGAAATCTCGGGTTCGCCGGCCGAGTCAACGCAAATCCGCACCGCCCAGGGATGTAGGGCCCAGATGGCAGCCTCTCTAGCATTGTTTTTTTCTAGATCGCGCCATCTCGTTCAACGTTCTCCGATCGAGCCGTTTACGATGCAGGATCATGGGTCCCGCATGTCATCCTCTATGAACCAAAATTCTTTCTATTCTTGGATTTTTTTTGACCCCCTATTTCCGGCTACTTCCTTTTTCTTTTGATCCCTTGCCGCCTTGGAAACGTTGAGACCGCTGCTCGCTAAATGGGACCCGCATGTCATCCTCTATGTGCAATCAACTTTCTTTTCTTGGAGTTTTTTTGGCACCTCAAATTTGGTCACTTGCCTTTTTCTTTCGATCCCCTGCCGCCTCTCAAACGGTGATACCGCTGTCGCTAACTCGGGACCCGCATGTCATCCTCTATGTACTATAAAACTTTCTTTTCTTGAATTATTTTTTTGCACCTCATATTTGGTCACTTACCTTTTTCTTTCGATCCCCCGCCGCCTCTCAAACGGTGATACCGCTGCTGCTAAATGGGACCCGCATGTCATCCTCTATGTACTATAAAACTTTCTTTTCTTGGATTATTTTTGGCACCTCATATTCGTTCACTTGCCTTTTTCTTTCGATCCCCTGCCGCCTCTCAAACGGTGATACCGCTGCTGCTAAATGGGACCCGCATGTCATCCTCTATGTACTATAAAACTTTCTTTTCTTGAATTATTTTTGGCTCCTCATATTTTTTCACTTGCCTTTTTCTTTTGATCCCCTGCCGCCTCTCAAACGGTGATACCGCTGCTGCTAACTGGGACCCGCATGTCATCCTCTATGTACTATAAAACTTTCTTTTCTTGAATTATTTTTGGCACCTCATATTTGGTCACTTACCTTTTTCTTTCGATCCCCCGCCGCCTCTCAAACGGTGATACCGCTGTCTGCTAAATGGGACCCGCATGTCATCCTCTATGTACTATAAAACTTTCTTTTCTTGGATTATTTTTGGCACCTCATATTCGTTCACTTGCCTTTTTCTTTCGACCCCCTGCCGCCTCTCAAACGGTGATACCGCTGCTGCTAAATGGGACCCGCATGTCATCCTCTATGTACTATAAAACTTTTTTTTCTTGAATTATTTTTGGCTCCTGATATTTGGTCACTTGCCTTTTTCTTTCGTTCCCGTGCAGCCTCTCAAACGGTGAGACCGCTGTCTGCTAAATGGGACCCGCATGTCATCCTCTATGTACAATCAAGTTTCTTTTCTTGAATTATCTTTGGCTCCCGATATTTTGTCACTTGCCTTTTTCTTTCGATCTCATGCCACGTTTGAAACGTTGAGGAACCTCGTCGGCTCATGGGACCCGCATGTCATCCTCTATGTGCTATAAAAGTTTATTTTCTTGGATTTTTTTTCACCCTCTGAGTTTTGGCTATTTCCTTTTTCTTTTGATCCCCTGCCGCCTTGGAAACGTTGAGTAAGCTACTGACTCATGGGACCCGCATGTCATCCTCTATGTACAATCAAGTTTCTTTTTTTGAATTATTTTTGGATCCTGATATTTGGTCACTTGCCTTTTTCTTTCGATCTCATGCCACGTTTGAAACGTTGAGCAACCTGCTGGCTCATGGGACCCGCATGTCATCCTCTATGTGCTATAAAAGTTTATTTTCTTTATTTTTTTCACCCTCTTATTTTTGGCTATTTCCTTTTTCTTTTGATCCCCTGCCGCCTTGGAAACGTTGGGTAAGCTGCTGAATCATGGGACCCGCATGTCATCGTCTATGTACAATCAA
>NC_061513.1:70686838-70740944 GCF_022539505.1 Lolium rigidum | reverse complement strand
TGCCATATTATTGATGATACCTACATGTTTTATGCACACTTTATGTCATATTCGTGCATTTTCTCGGAACTAACCTATTAACAAGATGCCGAAGTGCCGATTCTGTCGTTTTCTGCTGTTTTTGGTTTCGGAAATCCTAGTAACGAAATATTCTCGAATTGGAGGAAATCAAGACCCAGGGTCCTATTTTGCCACGAACCTTCCGGAAGACCGAAAGGGATACGAAGTGGGGCGACGAGGCGCCGCCACCATAGGGCCGCGCGGCCGGGGGGGGCCCGCGCCGCCCTATGGTGTGGGCCCCTCGTCAGCCCTCCGACTCTGCCCTTCCGCCTACTTAAAGCCTCCGTCGCGAAACCCCTGATGCGAAAAACCACGATACAGAAAACCTTACTGAGACGCCGCCGCTGCCAATCCCATCTCGGGGGATTCTGGAGATCTCCTCCGGCACCCTGCCGGAGAGGGGATTCATCTCCCGGAGTACTCTACACCGCCATGGTCTCCTCCGGAGTGATGAGTGAGTAGTTCACCCCTGGACTATGGGTCCATAGCAGTAGCTAGATGGTTGTCTTCTCCTCATTGTGCTTCATTGTTGGATCTTGTGAGCTGCCTAACATGATCAAGATCATCCATCTGTAATAATCTATGTTGTGTTTGTCGGGATCCGATGGATAGAGAATACCATGTTATGTTAATTATCAAGTTATTACATATGTGTTGTTTATGATCTTGCATGCTCTCCGTTATTAGTAGAGGCTCTGCCAAGTTTTTGCTCTTAACTCCAAGAGGGAGTATTTATGCTCGATAGTGGGTTCATGCCTGCATTGACACCTGGGACGATGTGACGAAAGTTCTAAGGTTGTGTTGTGTCGTTGCCACTAGGGATAAAACATTGGCGCTATGTCCGAGGATGTAGTTGTTGATTACATTACGCACCATACTTAATGCAATTGTCCGTTGCTTTGCAACTTAATACCGGAGGGGGTTCGGACGATAACCTCGAAGGTGGACTTTTTAGGCATAGATGCGGTTGGATGGCGGTCTATGTACTTTGTCGTAATGCCCAATTAAATCTCACTATACTTATCATGACATGTATGTGCATTGTTATGCCCTCTCTATTTGTCAATTGCCCGACTGTAATTTGTTCACCCAACATGCTTTTATCTTATGGGAGAGACACCTCTAGTGAACGGTGGATCCCGGTCCATTCTTTAATACTGAAATACAAATCTGCTGCAATACTTGTTTTACTGTTTTCTCTTCAAACAATCATCTTCCACACAATACGGTTAATCCTTTGTTACAACAAGCCGGTGAGATTGACAACCTCACTGTTTCGTTGGGGCAAAGTACTTTGGTTGTGTTGTGCAGGTTCCACGTTGGCGCCGGGATCTCCGGTGTTGCGCCGCACTACATCCCGCCGCCATCAACCTTCAACGTGCTTCTTGGCTCCTCCTGGTTCGATAAACCTTGGTTTCTTTCTGAGGGAAAACTTGCTGCTGTGCGCATCATACCTTCCTCTTGGGGTTCCCAACGAACGTGTGAGTTACACGCCATCAGTCCCGCATGTCATTCTCTATGAACCAAAATTCTTTCTATTCTTGGATTTTTTTGACCCCCTGATTTCTGGCTACTTCCTTTTTCATTTGATCCCGTGCCGCCTTGGAAACGTTGAGACCGCTGCTGCTAAATAGGACCCGCATGTCATCCTCTATGTGCAATCAACTTTCTTTTCTTGGAGTTTTTTTGGCACCTCATATTTGGTCACTTGCCTTTTTCTTTCGATCCCGTGCCGCCTCTCAAACGGTGATACCGCTGCTGCTAAATGGGACCCGCATGTCATCCTCTATGTACTATAAAACTCTCTTTTCTTGGATTTTTGGCACCTCATAATTGGTCACTTGCCTTTTTCTTTCGATCCTGTGCCGCCTCTCAAACGGTGATACCGCTGCTGCTAAATGGGACCCGCATGTCATCCTCTATGTACTATAAAACTTTCTTTTCTTGGATTTTTTGTGGCACCTCATAAATGGTCACTTGCCTTTTTCTTTCGATCACGTGCCGCCTCTCAAACGGTGATCCCGCTGCTGCTAAATGGGACCCGCATGTCATCTTCTATATACTATAAAACTTTATTTTCTTGGATTTTTTGGCACCTGATATTTGGTCACTTGCCTTTTTCTTTCGATCTCATGCCACGTTTGAAACGTTGAGGAACCTGCTGGCTCATGGGACCCGCATGTCATCCTCTATGTACTATTGAGGACTCTGCTGGCTCATAGGTCCCACATTTCAGCCTGTATGAACGATAAAGCTTTCCTTTCTTGGAGTTGTTTTACCCCCTAACTTCTGGCTACTTTCTTTTTCTTCTGATCTCAAGCCGCATTTGAAACGTTGGGACCGCTGCTGCAAAATGGGACCCGCATGTCATCCTCTATGTACAATAAAAGTTTCTTTTCTTGGATTATTTTTCACCCTCAGATTTTTTGTCACTTGCATTTTTCTTTCGATCTCATGCCGCCTTTGAAAACGTTGAGGACCCAGCTGGCTCATGGGACCCCCATGTCATCCTCTATGTATTATAAAAGTTTCTTTTCTTGGATTTTTTTCACCCTCTGATTTTTGTTTATTTCCTTTTTCTTTTGATCCCCTGCCGCCTTGAAAACGTTGAGTAAGCTGCTGACTCATGGGACCCGCATGTCATCTTCTATGTACAATCAACTTTCTTTTTCTTTTTATCTCAAGCCGCATTTGAAACGTTGAGACCGCTGCTGCTAAATGGGACCCGCATGTCATCCTCTATGTACAATAAAGTTTCTTTTCTTAGATTATCTTTGGCTCCTGATATTTTGTCACTTGCCTTTTTCTTTCGATGTCATGCCGCCTTTGAAACGTTGAGTAAGCTGCTGGCTCATGGGTCCCGCATGTCATCCTCTACGAACAATAAAAGTTTCCTTTCTTGGAGTTATTTTTGACCCCTAATTTCTGGTTACTTCCTTTTTCTTTTGATCCCCTGCCGCCTTTGAAACGTTGAGGATTCTGCTGGCTCATGGGTCCCACATGTCAGCCTCTATGAACAATAAACCTTTCCTTTTTTGGTGTTATTTTGACCTCTAATTTCTGTCTATTTGCCTTTTTTAAAAATCCCATGTCGACTTGGAAACATCGAGGATGCTGCTGCCTCATGGGTCCCACATGTCATCCTCTCAGAACGATAAATGTTTATTTTTTTATTTTTTTACCAACTGATTTTTGGTTTATTTTTTCTTTCGATCCTCTGCCGTCTTTAAAACGTTGACGACGCTGCTGGCTCATGGGTTCCCGAAGTCAGCCTCCCCGTACAAAAACATGTGATATCTTTATTATTTTGCAGACAATAAACAGTGTATTTCGCTCTGAGCTATTGCAAACGGAAAAAATAAATCTTTATTTTTAAATAAACAAACTTATATGTTGAATCTCCTTGTTTTTTGTTTTTGCTAAGCATAGAACTTTCCTGTTTTGGAGTGGGCTGAAATTTTACGAGTCCAAAGGCGTCTAGCAGGATAGTTCGAAGGCCGAGACGGCCAGATGCAGCCCAATTAAAATCTTTCTTTTCTTAGATTTTTTTGACCCCTTGATTTCTGGCTACTACCTTTTTTGGGGTCCTGTGCCGCCTTGGAAACTTTGAGAACGCTGCTGCTAAATGGGACCCGCATGTCATCTTCTATGTACAATAATTTCTTTTCTTGGATTATTTTTGGCTCCTGATATTTTTCACTTCCCTTTTTCTTTTCATCTCATGCCGACTTCGAAACACTAAGACCGCTGCTTCAAAATGGGACCCGCATGCCATCCTCTATGTACAATAAAAATTACTTTTCTTGGATTATTATTTTTGGCTCTTGATAATTGGTCACTTGCCTTTTTCTTTCAATCTCATGCCACCTTTGAAACGTTGAGGAACCTACTGGCTTAAGGGACCCGCATGTCATCCTCTATGTTCTGTAAAAGTTTCTTTTCTTGGATTTTTTTCACCCTCTGATTTTGGCTATTTCCTTTTTCTTTTGATCCCCTGCGGCCTTGGAAATGTTGAGTAAGCTGCTGACTCATGGGACCCGCATGTCATCCTCTATGTACAATCAACTTTCTTTTTCTTTTGATCTCAAGCCGCATTTGAAACGTTGAGACCGCTGTTGCTAAATGGGACCCGCATGTCATCCTCTATATACAATAAAGTTTCTTTTCTTGGATTATCTTTGGCTCCTGATATTTTGTCACTTGCCTTTTTCTTTCGATCTCATGCCGCCTTTGAAACATTGAGTAAGCTGCTGACTCATGGGTCCCACATGTCATCCTCTACGAACAATACAAGTTTCCTTTCTTGGAGTTATTTTTGACCCCTAATTTCGTGCTATTTGCCTTTTTCTTTTGATCTCCTGCCCCCTTTGAAACGATGAGTACGATGTTGGCAGGTTGGTCCCACATGTCATCCTCTATGAAAAATAAAAGTTTCCTTTGATGGATTTATTTTGACCCCTAATTAATTTCTGGCTATTCTTTTTTTTCTTTTGATCCCCTGCCGCCTTGGAATCATTGAGGATGCTGCTGCCTCATGGGTCCCACATGTCATCCTCTCAGAACGGTAAATATTTCTTTTCTTGGATTTTGTCTACCAATTGATTTTTGGCTAATTTTTTCTTTCGATCTCCTACCGCCTTTAAAACGTTGTCGACGCTGCTGGCTCACGGGTCCCACATGTCAGCCTCTATAAACAATAAACGTTGAGGATGCTGCTGCCTCATGGGTCACGCATGTCATCCTCTGAGAACGATAAATGTTTTTTCTTTTCTTGGATTTTTTTACCAACTGATTTTTGGTTTTTTGATATTCGATCCCCTGCCGCCTTTAAAACGTTGACGACACTGCTGGCTCATGGGTCCCCAATGTCAGCCTCCCCGTACAAGAAACATGTGATATCTTGATTATTTTGCAGACAATAAACAGTGTATTTCTCTCTAAGCTATTGCAAACGGATAAATTAAATCTTTATTTATACATAAACAAACTTATATTTTGAATCTCCTTTTTTTGTTTTTGCGAAGCATAGGACTTTCCTGTTTTTTTTGAGAAAAATCCGAAATTTTCTGTTTTGGAGTGGGCTGAAATTGTACGAGTCAAAAGGCCCAGTAGGATAGTTCGACGGCCTAGATGTCCAGATGCAGCCCAATTGAAATCTTTCTTTTCTTGGATTTTTTTCACCCCCTGATTTCTGGCTACTTCATTTTTCTTTTGGTCCTGTGCTTCCTTGGAAACGTTGAGACCGCTGCTGCAAAATGGGACCCGCATGTCATCCTCTATGTACAATAAAGTTTCTTTTCTTGGATTATTTTTGGCTCCTGATATTTAGTCACTTGCCTTTTTCTTTCGATCTCATGCCGACTTTGAACCGTTGAGGATCTGCTGGCTCATGGGTCCCGCATGTCATCCTGTATGAACAATAAAAGTTTCCTTTGTTGGATTTATTTTTACCCCTAATTTCTGGCTATTTGCCTTTTTCTTTTGATCCCCTGCCCCCTTTGAAACGATGACGACGCAGTCGGCGGTGTCAGTCCCACATGTCATCCTCTACGAACAATAAAAGTTTCCTTTGATGGATTTATTTTTGACCCTACTTAATTTCTGGCTATTTCCTTTTTTTCTTTTTATCCCATGCCGCCCTGGAATAGTTGAGGATGCTGCTGCCTCATGGGTCCAGCATGTCATCCTCTCAGAAAGGTAAAAGTTTCTTTTCTTGGATTTTTTTTCACCCTCTGATTTTTGGCTATTTCCTTTTTCTTTTGTTCCCCTGCCGCCTTAGGACCCGCATGTCATCCTCTATGTACAATCAACTTTCTTTTCTTGGAGTTTTTATACCCCCTAATTTCTGGCTACTTTCTTTTTCTTTTGATCTCAAGCCGCATTTGAAACGATGAGACCCCTGCTGCAAAATAGGACCCACATGTCATCCTCTATGTAAAATAAAAGTTTCTTTTCTTGGATTATTTTTCACCCTCTGATTTTTGGCTATTTCCTTTTTCTTTCGATCCCCTGCTGCCTTGGAAACGTTGAGGATGCTGCTGCCTCATGGGTTCCACATGCATCCACTATGAACAATAAAAGTTTCTTTTCTTCGATTTTTTCACCCTCTGGTTTTTGGCTATTTCCTTTTTCTTTTGATCCCATGCCGCCTTGGAAACGTTGAGGATGTTGCTGTAGGGATACGTTGCATAGAAAACAAAAAATTTCCTACCGCGAGAAGGCAAACCAAGCCAAGATGCAATCTAGAAGATGGGAGCAACGAGGAGATGATCGAGACTCACCCTTGAAGATTTCCAAAGCCTACAAGATGAGGCTCTTGTTGCTGCGGTAGACGATCACTTGCCGCTTGCAAAAGCGCGAAGAAGATCTTGATCACGGTGCCACGATCGGGCAGCACCTCCGTACTCGGTCACACGTTCGGTGTTGATGAAGACGACGTCCTTCTCCCCGTTCCAGCGGGCAGCGGAAGTAGTAGCTCCTCCTTGATTCCAGTAGCACGATGGCGTGGTGGCGGTGGCGATGGAGAACTCCGGCGGAGCTTCGCTAAGCGTTGCGGGAGAGGTGGAGGAGGTGGGCGGCTAGGGTTTGGGAGAGGGGGGCGCCGGCCACTATGGGGTGCGGCCACCTTGTGGTGTTGGGGTGGTCGGCCCCCTCCCCTTGTCCCTCATTATATAGGTGGAACACCCAAGAGTTGGTCTACAAGTCTTCGAATAAGACCCCAAACCAAAACGTTCCATATGACATGAAACCTACCCAAGGTGGGATTCCCACTTGAGGTGGGACTCCCACCTTTCCTTGGGAGGGGTTGGCCGGCCACCTTAGGTGGAGTCCACCTGGGACTCCACCCCCTAGGGTTGGCCGGCCATGGTGGTGGAGTCCCTTTGGGACTCCGCCTTCCAAAGTGATTTCTTCCGGACTTTTCTAGAACCTTCTAGAACCTTCCATAAATGCACCGGATCATTTCCAAACTTGGAATATGACTTCCTATATATGAATCTGATTCTCCGGACCATTCCGGAACTCCTCGTGATGTCCGGGATCTCATCCGAGACATCGAACAATACTTCGAACTCCATTCCATATTCAAGTTCTACTATTACAACATCAAACCTTAAGTGTGTCACCCTACGGTTCGTGAACTATGTGGACATGGGTGAGAAATCTCTCCGCCCAATAACCAATAGCGGGATCTGGAGATCCATAATGGCTCCCACATATTCAAAGATGACTTAGTGATCGAATGAACCATTCACATACGATACCAATTCCCTTTGTCACGCGATATTTTACTTGTCCGAGGTTTGATCATCGGTATCACTCTATACCTTTGTTCAACCTCGTCTCCTGACAAGTACTCTTTACTCCTACCGTGGTATGTGGTCTCTTATGAACTTATTCATATGCTTGCAAGACATTAGACGACATTCCACCGAGAGGGCCCAGAGTATATCTATCCGTCATCGGGATGGACATATCCCACTGTTGATCCATATGCCTCAACTCATACTTTCCGGATACTTAATCCCACCTTTATAACCACCCATTTACTCAGTGGCGTTTGATGTAATCAAAGTACCTTTCCGGTATAAGTGATTTACATGATCTCATGGTCGAAAGGACTAGGTAACTATGTATTGAAAGCTTATATCAAATAACTTAATGACATGATCTTATGCTACGCTTAATTGGGTGTGTCCATTACATCATTCATATAATGATATAACCTTGTTATTAATAACATCCAATGTTCATGATTATGAAACTAACCATCTATTAATCAACAAGCTAGTTAAGAGGCTTACTAGGGACTCTTTGTTGTTTACATATCACACATGTATTAATGTTTCGGTTAATACAATTATAGCATGGTATCTACACATTTATCATAAACATAAAGATATATAATAACCACTTTTATTATTGCCTCTTGGGCATATCTCCAACAGTCTCCCACTTGCACTAGAGTCAATAATCTAGATTACATTGTAAGGTACCTAACACCCATGGCATTCGGTGTTGGTCATGCTTTGCCCTAGGGAGAGCTTTAGTCAACGGATCTCGCTACATTCGGATCGGTGTGTACTTTGCAAATCTTTACTTCTCCATCTTCGATGTACTCGCGAATCGAATGATAACGCAGCTTGATATGCTTCAGCCTCTTGTGTGACCTTGGTTCTTGTGCATTGGCGATGGCACCCATGTTGTCACAATAGATGACTAGTGGGTCCAATGCACTAGGACCCACACCGAGATCTACACTGAACCTCTTCATCCATACCGCTTCTGATGAAGCCTCTGAAGCCACTATGTACTCCGATTCTCGTTGAATACTTCGCCACCGTGCACTCGCTTCGAGCTTGCCCAGCTTATCGCAGCACCATTCAATATAAACACGTACCCGGACCGTGACTTAGAGTCATCGGGATCGGTGTTCCAACTTGCATCGGTGTAACCGGTTACAAGGAGCTCTTGGTCACCTCCATAACAAAGAAACATATCCTTAGTTCTTTTCAAATACTTCGGGATATTCTTGACCGCTGTCCAGATGTTCCATTCCTCGGATCACTTTGATATCTCGCTAGTTAAACTAACAAAGCATGTGCTATATCTGGTCTAGTACATAGCATGGCATACATGATAGAGCCTACTCGCCGAGGCATAGGGGATCCGACTCATCCTTTCTCTTTCTTCGTGCAGTAGCCGGACCTTGAGTCTTACTCAAGATCTTGCCTCGGTAACATAGGTAAGAATCCTTTCTTACTTTCGTCCATTCTAAACTTCTTTAGAATCTTGTCCAGGTATGTACTTTGTGATAGCCCTATTAGGCGTCTTGATCTATCTCTATAAATCTTGATGCCTAATATATACGATGCTTCACCAAGGTCTTTCATTGAAAAACTATTATTCAAATAACCTTTTACATCTGCTTAATAGTTCTATATCATTCCCAATCGGCAATATGTCATCTACATATAATATCGGGAATGCTACGTAGCTCCCACTCACTTTCTTGTAAATACGGCATCTCCATGACACTGTATAAACCCGAAGTCTTTGATCACCTTATCAAAGCGTCGGTTCCAACTTCTCGATGCTTGCTTCAGTCCATAAATTGAATGCTGAAGTTTGCATACTTTGTCAGCATTTTTAGGATCGACAAAACCTTTGGGTTGTACCATATACAACTCTTCCTCAATGTCTCCATTAAGGAACGCTATTTTGACATCCATCTGCCAAATCTCATAATCGAAAAATGCAGCTATTGCTAACAAAATCCTCACAGATTTTAGCTTCGCTACAGGTGAGAAAGTCTCATCGTAGTCAACACCTTGAATTTGTTGGAAACCCTTTGCGACAAGTCGAGCTTTATAGACAGTAATATTACCATCGGCATCTGTTTTTCTCTTGAAGATCCATTTATTCTCGACAGACCTTGCGGCTATCAAGTAAGTCTACCAAAGTCCACACTTTGTTATCATACATGGATCCCATTTCGGATTTCATGGCTTCTTGCCATTTGTTGGAATCTGGGCTCATCATCGCTTCTTCATACGTCGTAGGGTCTTCATCATTGTTGTCCACAATCATGACATTTAGACAAGGATCATACCAGCAGGAGTGGCACGTTCCCTTGTCGATCTGCGAGGTTCAGTAGCTATCTCATTTGAAGTTTCATGATCATTATAATTAGCTTCCTCTGTTGCCGGTGTAGGCGGCACAGGAACAACATCCGGTCATCGCGCTACTCGATCAACAAGTGAAGATTCATCAATCTCATCGAGTTCTACTTTTCTTCCGACTCACTTCTTTAGTAAGAAATTCTTTCTCAAGAAAGGTTCCGTTCTTAGCAACAAAGATTTTTCCTTCGGATCTGTGATAGAAAGTGTACCCTATAGTTTCCTTAGGGTATCCTATGAAGACTCATTTGTCCGCTTTGGGTTCTAGCTTGTCCGGTTGTAACTTTTTTACATAGGCTTCGCAACCCCAAACTTTTAGGAATGACAGCTTAGGTTTCTTATTAAACAATAATTCATACGGTGTCGTTTCAACGGATTTTGATGGTGCTCTATTTAAAGTGAATACGGCTGTCTCTAATGCATAACTCCAAAATGATAACGGCAAATCAGTAAGAGACATCATAGAACGAACCATATCTAAGAGAGTTCGATTACGACGTTCGGACACACCGTTTCGTTGAGGTGTTCCCGGCGGTGTCAATTTTGAAAGTATTCCGCATTTCTTTAAATGCATGCCAAACTCATAACTCAGATATTCACCTCCGCGATCAGATCGTAGAAATTTAATCTTCTTGTTACGTTGATTTTCTACTTCACTTTGGAATTCCTTAAACTTCTCGAAAGTTTCGGATTTATGTTTCATGAAATAGATATACCCATATCTACTCAGATCATCTGTGAAGGTTAGAACATAACAATAACCACCACGCGATGCTACACTCATTGGTCCGCACACATTGGTATGTATGATTTCCAACAAGTCAGTAGCTCGCTCCATAATACCAGAGAATGGAGTCTTAGTCATTTTTTCCATTAGACATGCTTCGCATCTATCAAGTGACTCAAAATCAAGTGATTCAAGTAATCCATCGGTATGGAGTTTCTTCATGCGTTTCACTCCAATATGACCAAGACGACAGTGCCACATATAAGTAGAATTATCATTTAATTTAATTCGCTTAGCATCAATGTTATGTATATGTGTATCATTACTATCGAGATCTAACAGAAATAAGCCATTCTTTTCAGGTGCTCGACCATAAAAGATATTATTCATAAAAATAGAACAACCATTATTCTCAGACTTGAATGAATAACCGGCTTGCATTAAACAAGATCCAGATATAATGTTCATGCTCAACGCAGGTACAAAATAACAATTATTGAGGCTTAAAACTAATCCCGAAGGTAGATGTAGAGGAAGTGTGCCGACAGACGATCACATCGACTTTGGATCCATTTCCAACGCGCATCGTCACTTCATCCTTTAGTAGTCTTCGTTTATTCTTTAGTTCCTGTTTCGAGTTACAAATATGAGCAACCGAACCAGTATCAAATACCCAGGTACTAGTACGAGAACCAGTAAGATAAACAACTATAACATGTATATCAGATATACCTTCTTTCTTCTTCTTGACAAGGTGTTGACGTCAGAAACCCACCGACGGGTAGAGACGGGCAACACCGTAGAGCCGGGAACAACTAGGGCTGCGGCTGGCCCTAGTCCCTCTGAGCGACGGCCCGCAAAGCCTCCTGGTCGCACGCACCGATGTTTATCACAAGGGCGTGCCACCCGACCTATACCCGGTCGGGAAGGTGTGGATGATGCCTCGCTTAGTTTCCTGCGAGGGCACACACGTAAACGTTAAATACGAGCCTCGATCGGCTCTCGAGTTGTCCTGTGAATCGGCTCAAGGAGCCGATCCACCCATGATTCAGACGAGGTGTCCGAATATATGGTGGTCCTGCTTGATCAAGGTAAAGCTGATGAGATCAACGACGATGTGGGGTTTTCACCGCATAATCGGATCATCCTACTCCAGGTTGGGCCTCGCGGCCACGCACGGTGGTCGTAAGCCGATCCTAAACAGGGCCTAAAAACCAACACGAGGTTGATCCTCGGAACATCCCGCTTAGGGCCAACGAACGATACCCTACGTGCCGCTGGATCCTCCCCCCCTTTGTAAGGCCTAACTATTGCGAGATATTAAACTAATCCTTGTGAAACAAGGAGCAACCGTAACGGATCAGATCTGCTAAACTACGATCAAGCGGGGTGCCGCCCCTACGCCTAAGATAGGCGTAAGGGCGGCTAGACATGCAAGGGTTGCACTATGAAAGCATGTAACATGAAGAACAATGCTAACCCTAACATGTCTAAGATAACTACGCTGCTCGCCATCAAAAACGCTTCAGTACGAGCAACGCATGAACAACGTGGGCAGGCTTGTGCTGCCTAGATCGCAAGATGCGATCTAGGCAGCATGGTGCTTACCGGTAGAAACCCTCGAGACGAAGGAGTTGGCGATGCGCCGAGATTTGTTTGTGGTTGAACGTTGGTTGTTGTTTATTCCATAAACCCTAGGTACATATTTATAGTCCAGGGGACTTTCTAATGTGGGCGTGCACTAAACCGTGCACGAGATAAACTCTAATTCTTAATCTAGATACAATCTATGGTAATTAAAGATACATGGGCAATATAGCCCAAATTCTCCGTGCCAGGCCGCTTCAGAGATCTTCCACGCGTAATCTTCCAAGCCCATCCTGATCGCGGCCCACCTCCTGATTTGGCCAAAATCCGGTGATAACACATGCCCCCCTGGTTTTGGAAATGACATTTCCAAAATCATTATGCTCTTCTCTCGTCGGGTCATGTCTTGGCAGAGCAGAACTGCCGCAGGATCTTCCATCATTACGCCTCGTCTCCTGGGCTTCTCTGTATGAATTGCCAATCTTAGCATCACGTCCTCGAGAACCATCATGGCATTAAATTTCCACTACACCCCCTTTATTTATCTGTGCCAAACGGTTCACCACTCCATCCCCTTGCTCTGCTCTGTTCACCAAACCAAAAAACCCTTCTTCCTTGCAGCCATGTCTTCTTCTTCCTCCTCCGCTTCAGGCCTCTCTCTCCAACCGTTGCCGAAGAACAAGGAAGACGACGATCCCCGCTCCGGGGCGCACCCCATCTCCTCTGACAAGGAGATGAAGGGAGGAGAAACGGAGGGGACCAAGGCCTCCCCCTCCGCCAGGCTTCCGCCGAAGAAGCGCTCCCGCATGTGGGCGGACAGCGAGGACGACGATGACGACGAGGAAGAAGAAGATGAGGAGGAGGAAGATGATTCCTCCTCCTCCATTGGGTATCCTCCAATGAATCCCTTCCGCAGCTGGGCGGATAGCGAGGATGATGATGATGACGAGGAGGAGGAGGAGGAAGCTCCAGCCGACGGCTGGGGCAACGGCGGCGAGGGGCTTCCCGGGAGCAGCGCCGACGACCTCGACGACGGCGACGATGAGGACAGCGACGACTAGTAGAGTAGGACTAGCAGTGGCAGTGCACTAAGCACTAGATCCCTCTTTTGAGAGCCATCGGCTCTTCTTGTAAAGCTGCTCCTTTGAATTAATGAGAATTGTTCTTCCAATTTCTCCTTTCATTAATCCAATTTCCATCCTCCCGCTCGCCACACCAAGACCGATAGTAACGAATCGGGCTATTATTGTTTTTCTCGACCGTGGCGTTTTGCAGTCCCGCAGCGGCTAATTTGAGAAACCAGTCTCTCCCTTTTCTTGCAGCACCAGCACGGTCCAAACCTCGTACCAGACGACGGCTTTCCCTTCCCAGTTCCTCCCTGAGACGATCATGATGCAGTGACAGCCGAGGTAACTCCAATCGGCTCTCAAAAACAGGGCGCCTACCAGGCCTGTTGCCCCCCGAGTCTCAGCCAAGGCAAAACAGAGACGAGGGTACGCAAATTAGTTGTATGGACCTGGGCTTGATCATGTCTGAGGGAGCTTCTTATGCAGAGCCAGCCGATTTGAACATAAATCGGCTTCTCAAAGCAGAGAGCCTTCAAGGTGAGCTGCCCCCCGAGCTTCTTCAGTTCTTCTTGCATCTTGCCGGCTAGATCGGCTCCTTTCCCTTGGTGGGTCTTATGCAATCCATCCTTGACCTGATCTGCACGTCCAGGCTGCTCTTGGCCTTGTCCTTGAAGAGAGGATCCGAGCTCTTAAACCACTCCATTGAGGAGTTCTTCCATTAAAATCCCCCTTCGTGCTCCATTGACCCTCTGATCGTGACAGTCATTCCCCTTGAGTCGATGGCCATGCATCGGCTTTTATATCCTTAAGTCGATGTCTGCTGCATCGGCTGTGCTCGAAAAATTTCAAATTTTTAGATTTTTTACGGCCGACTCGTGCATCGGCCCCCATACTTTCATACCCATCGACAAAGGATGAGACGCTTCCATTGCATATCCATATCCTCGTGTTATATCCACCTGGGTGCCCCCCCGAGCCGATTCTGTCAAGAGATTTGATGGTATCGGCTCTGCTAAAGATAACGTGCTAAACCCAGACAAAATGGAGGATGAGGATAATTTTGGCCGATTGCTGGAATCGGCCCCCATGTTGCTTGTTCGATGAAGGTTTTGTAATGTCCCTTCATAAATTTTTGGGGCCGATCACAAGGATCGGCCTCGCCATGCTAGCTTATTGACGAGCCTTTGTTACTCGCTCAGGCCGGCAGACAAAACCAGCCCAATCTCTGATTTCATCCTGTTGGTGTGCTCGCCGTCGTCCACCTTGAGTGCGTCGTGCAAACGTGGAGCCCTAAGCTTCGTCGGAAGAACGAGCACCATGTTCGTGCCAGCCGATGTTTCATCATCGGCTTTCCTTTGCTTGGGGCGCCACTCTTTTCTTTGTGGACGACCCTCTTCATCCAGGGTTCGCTGAACCTTCGCAGCCAGATCAGGCCTTGCCTTTCTCAATGTATGCAAGTATAACCTCTCGGCTTCTTCCAGGCCGCGCAATCGTTGAACCCTGCGTTTCTGGGAACGGCTGAGTCCGTCAGGGCACCACCTTGGTCGGTGGTACCTATCTTCTTCTTCTTGTCCCTCGTTTTCCGAATCCTCGAGATCTTCCCATCGAGGGGACTCAGCGCGTTTGCTCTGTGGCGGGAAAGGTCCTAAGCGTTCGAACACGGACACGTTGGCTGCCTCCTCCTTCTTCCGGTTGCATTCTGGGCAATTGCCGATTGTTGGCAATCGGCTCATTCCTGAGTCCCAGCAGTGCCTGAAGAAAGGACAATCCCAGTGCCTGTCCTCGTCGTCTTGCTCCCTTGCCTTTCCCTTGGCACAACGCTCGTGCTCCTCCTCCTCGCGATTCTGCCGACGATGACTTCTGGCTTCTCTGGCCAGACGAACTCTTTCATCATCGTCGCTGGACCGTCGGCGTTGGTCGTACTGACTCACATACTTGTTGAGGAGGTGATCAGAGAGAGGTCGCTGATATCTTATGTTCTTCACTTCTCCCTCTGTTACGTAGCGCTTGCCGTCTTGGTGGAGCCGATCGCGTGGAGCGGCTTCCTCCATTTCTTTGCTATGAGAGCAGCTGCCCTCATCTCCATCCTTGCCAGCGTGGTGTCCAAGATCTACCATGTTGATATTGCACGGGAAACCCGGCGGCACCCTGCATGGCAAGCATACTCCACCATGTTCACGGCGGGGAAGGGCTGGGTATCGACCTTCATGGCGTACTGGTTGAAAATTAGACGCCCGTTCTCTATCGCCGCTTGGATGTGCCGACGCCACACCCTGCGGTCGTTGGTAGCATGGGAGAGCGAGTTATGCCATTTGCAGTATGGCTTTCCATTCAGCTCTTGCGCCGTGGGGAATTTGAGACCTTCCGGTATCTTCAACTGCTTTTCCTTGAGTAGGAGGTCGAAGATTTGCTCAGTCTTGGTCACGTCAAAGTCAAATCCCCTGGGCGGGCCCGGTGGCTTTACCCATTTGCAGGACACGGGGGTCCTCCCCGAGTCCACTCAGCCACTGCTACTTCTTGGTCTCCCGCAGGAACTTCGTCTTCCTCTGCATCGACCGGGGCTATCGCACGCTTGAACTTGTCTTGGTACAGGTCCGGGTGGCGCTGTTCATATGCTGAAAGTTTCGAACCACGTGCGCCGGCGAGGGATAATCTGCTTGGGAGGCCATGTCCTTGAGCTGTGTTGCAAGGCCTGCTACTGCCAACTCGACTGCTTCCTTTTCAGTTATACGAACCGAATAGCATCGGTTCCTAAGATTCCTGAAGCGCTGGATGTATTCTGTCACAGTTTCTCCGCGCTTCTGACGTAGCTGTGCTAGATCGGCAATGCTAGACTCAGAAGCTTCTGAATGATATTGCTCATGGAATTGCTCTTCCAACTGCTTCCAAGTTTGGATGGAGTTCGGTGGTAGCGATGTGTACCACCCGAAAGCCGATCCTGTGAGGGACTGTGAGAAGAACCTCATGCGTAACTCATCTGACGCTGAGATCGTGCCCAGCTGTGCCAAATATCGGCTCACATGCTCGATGGAGCTGGACCCCTCTGTCCCATCGAACTTTGTGAAGTCCGGGAGCCGATATTTGGGTGGCGAGCGGGATCAGTTCGTAGCTGTTGGGGTACGGCTTGGTGTAGCCGAACGCCTTCCTTTTCGGCATCATACCGAACTGATCTTTCAGAATTGCACAGATCTGATCCGCTGTGATGGCTGAAGGTGTCGAACCCTAAAGATTCGCCGCAGTGGCATACTTGACCAGCCATGCTTGCTTTTCCGGTTCTAAGCCAACTGCAGGAGCTGGGCCTTGGAGGTTCGTCGGGGTGGCGTACTTAGCCAGCCAAGATTGCTTCTCAGGATCGGCTCCTGACGTTCCTCCTGCCGTTCTAGAGGCCGCTGATATTGCAGCCTGGTTCGAGAGTGCCCAGGCGTTGCAGTCCGGCACGTATGCGCACGTGTACCCGTGCGGGATCTCCTTAGGTGGCTCAGGTAGGAATTGGTAGTCACTAGGATCACCGCCAACCTTGTAGATGACGTATGCCGATGAGTTCGGCAGTTCCGGTGCTGCCCACGCGAACGGCTGGGGCTGGAGCGGCATCTCTCCTTTGAAAGTTCCCAGAGCCGGTCCCGACGGGGAGTACCGGTGACTCATGATTTCTCGGACGACGCGCGGAGCGACACGCTCCAAGGTGTTCACCGAGGCTCTCGAGTGGCGGTGCAGCGAGTGGGCCACCATGTAGTTGATCTCCTGCCGCGGTGACCCGGTGCGTTCTTCGACGGGGCGGACAGGTCCACTCCATCGAGCGCGCCTTCAGGCGTGAAACCCTTCCACCTGATGCCATGGGAGCGGGTTCGGTGGAAGGAGCCGATGAGTTCGGCTTCGAGGGTTGCCTTGATCTCGTCATGCTTCTTCTTGAGCTCATCAGGCAGATCCGCGTATGTGACCGGAGTGTCTTCCGCCATCTTGGATGTAGATGGCGATGTCTTGGATGTCGTCAGTGGTTGTCCCACCGGGCGTGCCAGAATGTGTTGACGTCAGAAACCCACCGACGGGTAGAGACGGGCAACACCGTAGAGCCGGGAACAACTAGGGCTGCGGCTGGCCCTAGTCCCTCTGAGCGACGGCCCGCAAAGCCTCCTCGGTCGCACGCACCGATGTTTATCACAAGGGCGTGCCACCTGACCTATACCTGGTCGGGAAGGTGTGGATGATGCCTCGCTTAGTTTCTGCAGGGGCACACACGTAAACGTTAAATACGAGCCTCGATCGGCTCTCGGGTTGTCCTGTGAATCGGCTCAAGGAGCCGATCCACCCATGATTCAGACGAGGTGTCCGAATATATGGTGGTCCTGCTTGATCAAGGTAAAGCTGATGAGATCTACGACGATGTGGGGTTTTCACCGCATAATCGGATCATCCTACTCCAAGTTGGGCCTCGCGGCCACGCACGGTGGTCGTAAGCCGATCCTAAACAGGGCCTAAAAACCAACACGAGGTTGATCCTCGGAACATCCCGCTTAGGGCCAACGAACGACACCCTACGTGCCGCTGGATCCTCCCCCCCTTTGTAAGGCCTAACTATTGCAGATATTAAACTAATCCTTGTGAAACAAGGAGCAACCGTAACGGATCAGATCTGCTAAACTACGATCAAGCGGGGTGCCGCCCCTACGCCTAAGATAGGCGTAAGGGCGGCTAGACATGCAAGGGTTGCACTACGAAAGCATGTAACATGAAGAACAATGCTAACCCTAACATGTCTAAGATAACTACGCTGCTCGCCATCAAAAACGCTTCAGTGCGAGCAACGCATGAACAACGTGGGTAGGCTTGTGCTGCCTAGATCGCAAGATGCGATCTAGGCAGCATGGTGCTTACCGGTAGAAACCCTCGAGACGAAGGAGTTGGCGATGCGCCGAGATTTGTTTGTGGTTGAACGTTGGTTGTTGTTTATTCCATAAACCCTAGGTACATATTTATAGTCCAAGGGACTTTCTAATGTGGGCGTGCACTAAACCGTGCACGAGATAAAATCTAATTCTTAATCTAGATACAATCTATGGTAATTAAAGATACATGGGCAATATAGCCCAAATTCTCCGTGCCAGGCCGCTTCAGAGATCTTCCACGCGTAATCTTCCAAGCCCATCCTGATCGCGGCCCACCTCCTGATTTGGCCAAAATCCGGTGATAACACAAGGCCGCTCTTCAGATCCGCCAAATACTTGGAGCAATTACGCTTCCAGTGTCCCTTCTCCTTGCAGTAATAGCACTCAGCATCAGGCTTAGGGCTAGTCTTAGGTTTCATAGGAGGCGTGGCAGCTTTCTTGCCACTCTTCTTGAATTTTCCCTTAGACTTGCCCTGTTTCTTGAAACTGGTGGTCTTGTTGACCATCAACACTTGGTGCTCTTTCTTGATCTCAATCTCAGCAGATTTCAGCATGGCGAAGAGTTCAGGTAACTCTTTGTTCATGTTCTGCATATTGTAGTTCATCACAAAGTTCTTGTAACTAGGTGGCAGTGATTGAAGGACACGATTAATCCCCAGTCTGTTAGGAATCACTATTCCTAGATCACTGAGTTTCTTCGCATGCCCTGTCATGGCGAGCATGTGCTCACTAACGGAGCTGCCTTCTTCCATCATGCAGCTGAAGAAGTGTTTCGATGCTTCATAGCATTCAACGGCCGCATGAGTTTCAAATATAGCTTTCAGCTCATTGACCAACTCATGAGGATCGTGGTGCTCAAAACGTTTTTGAAGATCGGCTTCCAAACTACATAGGATGGCACACTGAACTTGAGAGTACCGAGTTTTCCGAGTCTCGTAAACATTCTTTACTTCATCGGTTTCAGGTTCTGCAAGAGGGTCACCTAGCGGTGCATCAAGCACATATTGCAGATTTCTGCCAGCGAGGAAGATCCTCACATGACGGAACCAGTCGGTAAAGTTGCTACCGTTGCTCTTAAGCTTTTCTTTCTCTAGGAACTGGTTAAAATTGATTGAGGACGCCATATCTACAACATATATTTGCAATAGTTTAGACTAATGTTTATGACAAATTGAGTTCAAATTTTAATTTAACAAAATTAAAAATCTAGGTGAACTCCCACTCAAAACAATATCCCTCGCATTGGCTTAGTGATCACACGAACCAAATCCACTACATCAAGCCCGATCATCACGAGACGAGATGTAACTTCAATGGCGAACACTCAAAGTGTTCATCATATCAATCATATGATTCATGCTCTACCTTTCGGTATCACGTGTTCCGAGACCATGTCTGTACATGCTAGGCTCGTCAAGGCCACCTTAGTATCCGCATGTGCAAAACTGGCTTGCACCCGTTGTATGCACTTGTTGATTCTATCACACCCGATCATCACAAGATGCTTCGAAACGACAAGTCTTGGCAACGGTGCTACTAAGGATGAACACTTTATTATCTTGATATTTTAGTGAGAGGGATCATCTTATAATGCTACCGTCGCGATCTAAGCAAAATAAGATGCATAAAAGGATTAACATCACATGCAGTTCATATGTGATATGATATGGCCCTTTTGTCTTTGCGCCTTTGATCTTCATCTCCAAAGCATGGACATGATCTCCATCATCAACGGGCATGATCTCCATCATCGTCGGCGTAACGTCAAGGTCAATGGCGCCGTCTTCATGATTGTACTCCCATGTAGCAACTATTACAACTTCTTTGAAATACTACTCAACATGAAATTTAAAGACAACCATAAGGCTCCTGCCGGTTGCCACAATACAATAATGATCATCTCATACATATTCATCATCACATTATGGCCATATCACATCACCAAACCCTGCAAAAACAAGTTAGACGTCTCTAATTTGGTTTGCATATTTTACGTGGTTTAGGGTTTTCGAGTAAGATCTAATCTACCTACGAACATGAACCACAACGGTGATACTAGTGTTGTCAATAGAAGAGTAAATTGAATCTTCACTATAGTAGGAGAGATAGACACCCGCAAAGCCACTTATGCAATACAAGTTGCATGTCGAGCGTGGAGCAAATCTCATGAACGCGGTCATGTAAAGTTAGCCCGAGCCGCTTCATCCCACTATGCCACAAAGATGCAAAGTACTCAAACTAAAGACAACATAAGCATCAACGCCCACAAAACCATTGTGTTCTACTTGTGCAACCATCTATGCATAGACACGGCTCTGATACCACTGTAGGGATACGTTGCATAGAAAACAAAAAAATTCCTACCGCGAGAACGCAAACCAAGCCAAGATGCAATCTAGAAGATGGGAGCAACGAGGAAATGATTGAGACTCACCCTTGAAGATTTCCAAATCCTACAAGATGAGGCTCTTGTTGTTGTGGTAGACGATCACTTGCCGCTTGCAAAAGCGTGTAGAAGATTTTGATCACGGTGCCACGATCGGGCAGCACCTCCGTACTCGGTCACACGTTCGGTGTTGATGAAGACGACGTCCTTCTCCCTGTTCCAGCGGGCAGCGGAAGTAGTAGCTCCTCCTTGAATCCGGCAGCACGACGGCGTGGTGGCGGTGGCGATGGAGAACTCCGGCGGAGCTTCGCTAAGCATTGCGGGAGAGGTGGAGGAGGTGGGGCGGCTAGGGTTTGGGAGAGGGGGTGATACGCGTACAGCATGCGTCCGTTGGGAACACCAAGAGGAAGGTGTGATGCGTACAGCGGCAAGTTTTCCCTCAGAAAGAAACCAAGGTTTATCGAACCAGGAGGAGCCAAGAAGCACGTCGAAGGTTGATGGCGGCGGGATGTAGTGCGGCGCAACACCAGGGATTCCGGCGCCAACGTGGAACCTGCACAACACAACCAAAGTACTTTGCCCCAACGAAACGAGTGAGGTTGTCAATCTCACCGGCTTGCTGTAACAAAGGATTAGATGTATAGTGTGGATGATGATTGTTTGCAGAAAACAGTAGAACAAGTATTGCAGTAGATTGAATTTGATGTAAAAGAATGGACCGGGATCCACAGTTCACTAGAGGTGTCTCTCCCATAAGATAAATAGCATGTTGGGTGAACAAATTACAGTCGGGCAATTGACAAATAGAGAGAGCATGACAATGCACATACATGATATGATGAGTATTGTGAGATTTAATTGGGCATTACGACAAAGTACATAGACCGCTATCCAGCATGCATCTATGCCTAAAAAGTCCACCTTCAGAGTTATCATCCGAACCCCTTCCAGTATTAAGTTGCAAACAACGGACAATTGCATTAAGTATGGTGCGTAATGTAATCAATAACTACATCCTCGGACATAGCATCAATGTTTTATCCCTAGTGGCAACAGCACATCCACAACCTTAGAACTTTCGTCACTCGTCCCAAATTTAATGGAGGCATGAACCCACTATCGAGCATAAATACTCCCTCTTGGAGTTAAGAGCAAAAACTTGGCCAGAGCCTCTACTAATAACGGAGAGCATGCAAGATCATAAACAACACATAGGTAATAGATTGATAATCAACATAACATAGTATTCTCTATCCATCGGATCCCGACAAACACAACATATAGAATTACGGATAGATGATCTTGATCATGTTAGGCAGCTCACAAGATCCGACAATGAAGCACATAAGGAGAAGACGACCATCTAGCTACTGCTATGGACCCATAGTCCAGGGGTGAACTACTCACTCATCACTCCGGAGGCGACCATGGCGATGAAGAGTCCTCCGGGAGATGATTCCCCTCTCCGGCAGGGTGCCGGAGGCGATCTCCTGAATCCCCCGAGATGGGATTGGCGGCGGCGGCGTCTCTGGAAGTTTTTCCGTATCGTGGCTCTCGGTCCTGGGGGTTTGGCGACGAAGACTATATGTAGCCGGAAGGGCAACGCGGGGGGCCACACGAGGGCCCCACACACCAGGCCGGCGCCTCGTGGCCCCACTTCCTTTCCCCCTCGGTCTTCTGGAAGCTTCGTGCAAAAATAGGACCCTAGGCGTTGATTTCGTCCAATTCCGAGAATATTTCCTTACTAGGATTTCTGAAACCGAAAACAGCAGAAAACGACAAGCTCGGCTCTTCGGCATCTCGTTAATAGGTTAGTGCCGGAAAATGCATAAATACGACATATAATGTGTATAAAACATGTAGATATTATCAATAATGTGGCATGGAACATAAGAAATTATCGATACGTCGGAGACGTATCAGCATCCCCAAGCTTAGTTCTGCTCGTCCCGAGCGAGTAAACGATAACAAAGATAATTTCCGGAGTGACATGCCATCATAACTCTGGATCATACTATTGTAAGCATATGTAATGAATGCAGCGATCAAAACAATGGTAATGACATGAGTAAACAAATGAATCATAAAGCAAAGACTTTTCATGAATAGTACTTTCAAGACAAGCATCAATAAGTCTTGCATAAGAGTTAACTCATAAAGCAATAAATCAAAGTAAAGGCATTGAAGCAACACAAAGGAAGATTAAGTTTCAGCGGTTGCTTTCAACTTATAACATGTATATCTCATGGATATTGTCAATGTAAAGTAACATAACAAGTGCAATATGCAAGTATGTAGGAATCAATGCACAGTTCACACAAGTGTTTGCTTCTTGAGGTAGAGAGAAATAGGTGAGCTGACTCAACATAAAAGTAAAAGAAAGGCCCTTCGCAGAGGGAGCATTGATTGCTATATTTGTGCTAGAGCTTTGGTTTTGAAAACAAGAAACAATTTTGTCAACGGTAGTAATAAAGCATATGTGTTATGTAAATTATATCTTACAAGTTGCAAGCCTCATGCATAGTATACTAATAGTGCCCGCACCTTGTCCTAATTAGCTCGGATTACCGGGATTATCGCAATACACATGTTTTAACCAAGTGTCACAAAGGGGTACCTCTATGCCGCCTGTACAAAGGTCCAAGGAGAAAGCTCGCATTTGGATTTCTCGCTTTTGATTATTCTCAACTTAGACATCCATACCGGGACAACATAGACAACAGATAATGGACTCCTCTTTAATGCATAAGCATGTACCAACAATTAATGTTCTCATATGAGATTGAGGATATATGTCCAAAACTGAAACTTCCACCATGATTCATGGCTTTAGTTAGCGGCCCAATGTTCTTCTCTAACAGTATGCATGCTCTAACCATTAAATGAGTGGTAAATCTCCCTTACTTCGGACAAGACGGACATGCATAGCAACTCACATGATATTCAACAAAGAGTAGTTGATGGCGTCCCCGAGAACATGGTTATCGCACAACAAGCAACTTAATAAGAGATAAAGTGCATAAGTACATATTCAATACCACAATAGTTTTTAAGCTATTTGTCCCATGAGCTATATATTACAAAGGTAAAGAATGGAAATTTTAAAGGTAGCACTCAAGCAATTTACTTTGGAATGGCGGAGAAATACCATGTAGTAGGTAGGTATGGTGGACACAAATGGCATAGTGGTTGGCTCAAGGATTTTGGATGCATGAGAAGTATTCCCTCTCGATACAAGGTTTAGGCTAGCAAAGTTATTTGAAACAAACGCAAGGATGAACCGGTGCAGCAAAACTCACATAAAAGACACATTGTAAACATTATAAGACTCTACACCGTCTTCCTTGTTGTTCAAACTCAATACTACAAATTATCTAGACTTTAGAGAGACCAAATATGCAAACCAAATTTAGCAAGCTCTAGGTGTTTCTTCATTAATGGGTGCAAAGTATATGATGCAAGAGCTTAAACATGAGCACAACAATTGCCAAGTATCAAATTATTCAAGAAATTTTAGAATTACTACATGTAGCATTTCCCGATTCCAACCATATAACAATTTAACGAAGAAGATTCAACCTTCGCCATGAATACTATGAGTAAAGCCTAAGGACATATTTGTCCATATGCAACAGCGGAGCGTGTCTCTCTCCCACACAATGAATGCTAGGATCCATTTTATTCAAACAAAACAAAAACAAAAACAAACCGACGCTCCAAGCAAAGAACATAAGATGTGATGGAATAAAAATATAGTTTCAGGGGAGGAACCTGATAATGTTGTCGATGAAGAAGGGGATGCCTTGGGCATCCCCAAGCTTAGACGCTTGAGTCTTCTTAAAATATGCAGGGGTGAACCACCGGGCATCCCCAAGCTTAGAGCTTTCACTCTCCTTGATCATATTGTATCATCCTCCTCTCTTGATCCTTGAAAACTTCCTCCACACCAAACTCGAAACAACTCATTAGAGGGTTAGTGCACAATAAAAATTCACATATTCAGAGGTGACACAATCATTCTTAACACTTCTGGACATTGCATAAAGCTACTGGACATTAACGGAACAAAGAAATTCATCCATCATAGCAAAAGAGGCAATGCGAAATAAAAGGCAGAATCTGTCAAAACAGAACAGTCCGTAAAGATGGATTTTATTGAGGCACCGAGACTTGCTCAAATGAAAATGCTCAAATTGAATGAAAGTTGCGTACATATCCGAGGATCACGCACATAAATTGGAATATTTTTCTGAGCTACCTACGGAGAGGCAGGTCGAAATTCGTGACGACAAAGAAATCTGTTTTACGCGCAGTAATCCAAATCTAGTATGAACCTTACTATCAAAGACTTTACTTGGCACAACAATGCACAAAACTAAGATAAGGAGAGGTTGCTACAGTAGTAAACAACTTCCAAGACTCAAATATAAAATAAAAATACTGTAGTAAAAACATGGGTTGTCTCCCATAAGCGTTTTTCTTTAACGCCTTTCAGCTAGGCGCAGAAAGTGTGTATCAAGTATTATCAAGAGATGATGCATTGACAGCGGGGTTTGGAGTTTTCTCAACCATGCATAGTATTTTGGATACATAGGTTTCAGCGGCTCCCTTTTCATTAGTCTTGGGCTTGCTACTCTCATCAAACAAATTTTCAGGAACAAGCCAAGCATAATTATCATCTAGAGCTTCATGCATCTCTAGGAGCTTACATGGTATTGGTGCTTTAATCTCCCCACCATCATTATCACTATTGGTGTACTTAATTCTATCCATATCCATTTTTTCAAGTGTTCTTTTAAAATCAGTGATCGTACCAAGCCTCTCATGCTTACTAAAAACTTTTCTAGCTTCTCTAGCTATATCCGCAAATTCTCGCACTAAGACTTTTAGAACAAAATCTCTCTTCTCTCCCCGCTCCATATCAGAAAGTGTAAGAAACATGTGTTGTATCATGGGGTTGAGACTATTAAATCTAGATTCCATCATGCGTACCAAACAAACAGAGGCATCTTCATAAGTAGGGACATCTTTTGCAAGGGGTATATCTTTAAGATCTTCATGCATACTAACATGGGTGAAAAATTCTTCTATATTATCTCTTCCAATTATAGACCCTTGTCCCACAGGTATATCTTTTACAGTAAAATTAAACGGAAACATGTTGAAATAAGTAAAGCGAATGCAAGTAACTAATTTTTTTGTGTTTTTGATATAAAGTGCCAGACAGTAAATAAAGTAAAGCTAGCAACTAATTTTTTTTTTGTTTTGATATAATGCAGCAAACAAGAAAGTAAATCAAATAAAGCAAGACAAAAACAAAGTAAAGAGATTGGATTGTGGAGACTCCCCTTGCAGCGTGTCTTGATCTCCCCAGCAACGGCGCTAGAAAAAGTGCTTGATACACGTACAACACGCGTCCGTTGGGAACCCCAAGAGGAAGGTGTGATGCGTACAGCGGCAAGTTTTCCTTCAGAAAGAAACCAAGGTTTATCGAACCAGGAGGATCCAAGAAGCACGTCGAAGGTTGATGGCGGCGGGATGTAGTGCGGCGCAACACCAGGGATTCCGGCGCCAACGTGGAACCTACACAACACAACCAAAATACTTTGCCCCAACGAAACAGTGAGGTTGTCAATCTCACCGGCTTGCTTGTAACAAAGGATTAGATGTATAGTGTGGATGATGATTGTTTGCGAGAAAACAGTAGA
Source organism: Lolium rigidum (assembly GCF_022539505.1). Taxonomy (NCBI): domain Eukaryota; kingdom Viridiplantae; phylum Streptophyta; class Magnoliopsida; order Poales; family Poaceae; genus Lolium; species Lolium rigidum. The sequence continues at coordinate 70,714,849 of NC_061513.1, read as the reverse complement.
ACAAGTATTGCAGTAGATTGTATTCGATGTAAAAGAATGGACCGGGGTCCACAGTTCACTAGAGGTGTCTCTCCCATAAGATAAATAGCATGTTGGGTGAACAAATTACAGTCGGGCAATTATCAAATAGAGAGAGCATGACAATGCACATACATGATATGATGAGTATTGTGAGATTTAATTGGGCATTACGACAAAGTACATAGACCGCTATCCAGCATGCATCTATGCCTAAAAACTCCACCTTCATGTTATCATCCGAACCCCTTCCAGTATTAAGTTGCAAAACAACAGACAATTGCATTAAGTATGGTGCGTAATGTAATCAATAACTACATCCTCAGACATAGCATCAATGTTTTATCCCTAGTGGCAACAGTACATCCATGAACCCACTATCGAGCATAAATACTCCCTCCTGGAGTTAAGAGCAAAAACTTGGCCAGAGCCTCTACTAATATCGGAGAGCATGCAAGATCATAAACAACACATAGGTAATAGATTGATAATCAACGTAACATAGTATTCTCTATCCATCGGATCCCGACAAACACAACATATAGAATTACAGATAGACGATCTTGATCATGTTAGGCAGCTCACAAGATCCGACAATGAAGCACATGAGGAGAAGACAACCATCTAGATACTTGCTATGGACCCATAGTCCGGGGGTGAACTACTCACTCATCACTCCGGAGGCGACCATGGCGATGAAGAGTCCTCCGGGAGATGATTCCCCTCTCCGGCGAGGGTGCCGGAGGCGATCTCCTGAATCCCCCGAGATGGGATTGGCGGCGGCGGCGTCTCTGGAAGGTTTTCCGTATCGTGGCTCTCGGTCCTGGGGGTTTCGCGACGAAGACTATATGTAGGCGGAAGGGTAACGCGGGGGGCCACACGAGGGCCCCACACACCAGGCCGGCGCGGCCAAGGCCTGGACCACGCCGGCCTGTTGTGGCGGCGCCTCGTGGTCCCACTTCCTTTCCCCCTCGGTCTTCTGGAAGCTTCGTGCAAAAATAGGACCCTGGGCGTTGATTTCGTCCTATTCCGAGAATATTTCCTTACTAGGATTTCTGAAACCAAAAACAGCAGAAAACGCATAAATACGACATATAATGTGTATAAAACATGTAGATATCATCAATAATGTGGCATGGAACATAAGAAATTATCGATACGTCGGAGACGTATCAGGGGGGCGCCAGCCACTATGTGCTGCGGCCACCTTATGGTGTTGGGGTGGCCGGCCCCCTCCCCTTGTCCCTCATTATAGGTGGAACACCCAAGAGTTGGTCTACAAGTCTTCGAATAAGACCCCAAACCAAAACCTTCCATATGACATGAAACCTACCCAAGGTGGGATTCCCACTTGAGGTGGGACTCCCACCTTTCCTTGGGAGAGGTTGGCCGGCCACCTTAGGTGGAGTCCACCTAGGACTCCACCCCCTAGGGTTGGCCGGCCATGGTGGTGGAGTCCCTTCGAGACTCCGCCTTCCAAAGTGATTTCCCGGACTTTTCTAGAACCTTCTAGAACCTTCCATAAATGCACCGGATCATTTCCAAACTTGGAATATGACTTCCTATATATGAATCTTATTCTCCGGACCATTCCGGAACTCCTCGTGATGTACGGGATCTCATCCGAGACTTCGAACAATACTTCGAACTCCATTCCATATTCAAGTTCTACTATTACAACATCAAACCTTAAGTGTGTCACCCTACGGTTCGTGAACTATGTGGACATGGGTGAGAACTCTCTCCGCCCAATAACCAATAGCGGGATCTGGAGATCCATAATGGCTCCCACATATTCAACGATGACTTAGTGATCGAATGAACCATTCACATACGATACCAACTCCCTTTGTCACGCGATATTTTACTTGTCCGAGGTTTGATCATCGGTATCACTCTATACCTTTGTTCAACCTCGTCTCTCGACAAGTACTCTTTACTCGTACCGTGGTATGTGGTCTCTTATGAACTTATTCATATGCTTGCAAGACATTAGACGACATTCCACCGAGAGGGCCCAGAGTATATCTATCCGTCATCGGGATGGACAAATCCCACTGTTGATCCATATGCCTCAACTCATACTTTCCGGATACTTAATCCCACCTTTATAACCACCCATTTACGCAGTGGCGTTTGATGTAATCAAAGTACCTTTCCGGTATAAGTGATTTACATGATCTCATGGTCGAAAGGACTAGGTAACTGTGTATTGAAAGCTTATAGCAAATAACTTAATGACGTGATCTTATGCTACGCTTAATTAGGTGTGTCCATTACATCATTCATATAATGATATAACCCTGTTATTAATAACATCCAATGTTCATGATTATGAAACTAACCATCTATTAATCAACAAGCTAGTTAAGAGGATTACTAGGGACTCTGTTGTTTACATATCACACATGTATTAATGTTTCGGTTAATACAATTATAGCATGGTATATAAACATTTATCATAAACATAAAGATATATAATAACCACTTTTATTATTGCCTCTTGGGCATATCTCCAACAGTTGCTACCTCATGGGACCCGCATGTCATACTCTATCTACAATAAAAGTTTCTTTTCTTGGATTATTTTTGGCTCCTGATATTTGGTCACTTGCCTTTTTCTTTAATCTCATGCCGCCTCACAAACATTGAGTAAGCTGCTGGCTCATGGGACCCGCAGGTCATTAACTATGTACAATAAAGTTTCTTTTCTTGGATTATTTTTGGCTCCTGATATTTGGTCACTTGCCTTTTTCTTTCGATCTCATGCCGTCTTTGAAACGGTCAGACCGCTGCTACAACATGGGACCCATATGTCATCCTCTATGTACAATGAAAGTTTCTTTTCATGGATTATTTTGTGCTCCGATATTTAGTCACTTTCCTTTTTCTTTCGATCTCATGCCGCCTCGGCCCTCTGAAACGTCGAGTAAGTTGTTGGCTCATGGGACCCGCATGTCATCCTCTATGTACAATAAACTTTCTTTTCTTGGATTTTTTTACCCCCTGATTTTTGGTCACTTGCCTTTTTCTTTCGATCATGTGACGCCTTTGAAATTGTGGACAGTGCTGGCTCATTGGTCCCACATGTCAGCCCCTGATTTCTGGTTATTTGCCTTTTTCTTTGGATCCCCGGCCGCCTTTGAAACGATGAGGACGCTGCTGGCGCATAGGTCCCACATGTCAGCCTCTATGAACAATAAACCTTTTTTTCTTGGATTTATTTTTTACCCCTAATTAATGGCTACTTCGCTTTTTTCGATCCCCAGCCGGCCTTTGAAATGTTGAGGACGCTGCTGGCTCATGGGTCCCATATGTCAGCCTCTATGAAAAATAAAACATTTAGTTTCTTGGATTTATTTTTGACACCTAATTGATGACTAATTGGTTCTTTCTTTTGATCCCGTGACGCCTTTGAAACGTTGAGGGCGCTACTGGCTCATGGGTCCAACATGTCAGCCTCTATGAACAATAAGAGTTTCCTTTGTTGCATTTATTTTTGACCCCTAAATTCTGGCTATTTGCCTTTGTTCGATCGCCTGCCGCCTTTGAAACGTTGAGGACGCTGCTGGCTCATGGGTCCCACATGTCAGCCTCTTTGTACGATAAAAGTCTCCGTTGCTGGATTTATTTTTGACCCCTAATTTCTGGCAATTTGCCTTTTTCTTTCGAGCCCCACCGCCTTTGAAACGTTGATAACGCCGCTGCAAACTGGGTCGAATATGTCAGCCTCTATGTGCGATAAACATTTCCTTTCTTGGATTTTTTTTTACACCTGATGTCGAGCTACTTGACTTTTTCTTTCGATCTCCTGCCGCCTTTAAGAAACGTCGAGAACGATGCTGGCTCGTGGGTCCCACATGTCATCCTCGCTGAATGATTTGACTCCTGATTTCTCGCTACTTTGCCGTTTCTTTCGATCCCCTGCTGACAAAGTATTAACTTGTCAATGCCTACGAGTAGTAGACTAGGGTTTCGTTGGATGTAGAGGGCAAGTAGATCTCGAAGATTTCAGCCGAAAAGTACTCGACGTTGTAAAAGCTAGGGTTTGTGAAACAATGATTCGATCCTTTCTTTGTCCCTCGACCCCCCCTTATATAGGAGGCGGAGCCGAGGGATTCGTGATACACAAGTTTACAGAGTCCGGGAGGGTTTCTAACCCGTCCCGCAAGATTACAAATAATGCCTCCTATTACAACTCTAGCTTTCCTTAATAATATCTTGGGCTTCCGAATCTTCTTATCCTTCGGGTCCTGGGCCTTCAGTAAACCCCGGGTACCTTCTTCAGCAGGCCCATTGGGGATGCCTATGTCACCTGCCACCCTGTCAACGTTGAGGACGCTGCTGCAAAATGGTTCCCACATGTCATCCTCTATGTAAAATAAATGTTTCCTTTCTTGGATTATTTTTTCTTTCGATCTCTAGCTGCCTTTCAATGATGAGCACGCAGCTATTGGGCCGTTATCTCCTGAGCTAGCAGGCCCACGTAAATTACCATGTAGATTGCCGCACAGTACTTTTTTCGATTGGTAAGGTTTTTTTTAGAACTTTCTACTGGTAAGATGGTACATAGGGTTACTCTTACCCAAAAAAATATGTGGTACATGGGGCAGCGCTGGAACCCTGATCGTTACTGAAGTTATTTACGCCTAATAGCGCGAGCTTAGCTAATTTTTGAAGAAAAAAAGATGTCCAGCGTGGTATTCAAAACAAAGATCTTCATGTCTGCTACTCCACCAAAAAACAGACCAGCATGTATTCATCACAATACGGGTAGCTAATTTAGGAAAAATGTGTTCATCACGGGATTCAATAAAAGATCTCCATCTCTGCTACATTTTGATTTCACCAAAAACTGAACAGCGTGTGTTCATGACGTTAAGTTCACGAACACTATGGTTTCTCTATAAAATAAGGTCACCATCTGTTCCTTTACTGAAGGCATTTGCGAAAAGTGTCTTTGGCTCATGGGCACCAGTGCTCCTGCTGTTTAAAAAAAATTCAAAAATCATACATATTTATTTCAAAAAAATCTGAAAATAAATCTAGACATAATAAATAATGTAACCTACGAGCGTGTAAAATTTTAACATGAAATTCTTTATATTGTTGACTACACAAAAAAGACAAAATCTGTTGAAATTTGGAGATTTGAAATATGCACACGTTTGTTATTTTTGTGTAGCCCAATTTTTTTTGTATTTGAAACTGAAATTTTGCACGTTTATGGGACAATTCATTAGCTACACCATGATATTTTTCTAATTTCTTTGAAACACATAAATATGTTTTTTATTTTTTCTAAAATAGTAGGAGCACTGGTGCCCAAGAGCACCAAATCTCTTAGGCATTTGCGCCTAATAGCGCGAGCTTAGCTATTTTTGGAAGGAAAAAAGATGTCCATTGTGGTATTGAAGACAAAGATCTTCATGTCTGCTACTCCACCACACAATAGACCAGCATGTATTCATCACAATACGGGTAGCTAATTTGTGAAAAATATGTTCAACACGTGATTCAAACAAAGATCTTCATCTCTGCAAAATTTTGATTTCACCAAAAACCGAACAGCGAATGTTCATGAGGTTAAGTTCACGAACACTATGGTTTCTCTATAAAATAAGGTCACCATCCGTCTCTTATTTCTCAAGGAAAAACAGGTGGAAGTGTCGGGACGAACCACATGGGTGCCTCGGCTCTATGTTCAATCTCCTCTTTTTTGTATTGTAGTCTTGAGCCTATGGTAGGACCTCCATTGATGTGCATTCTCCACCAATTTGGCATTGGACGTATCCATGTATCACGGGCGCGATTGTGGGTAGCAAAGACACAGTCAGGTTTGAACAATTGGAAATATGGTTCTTCAGCCTCTGCGTCGATTGGCGGGGGTAGCATGAAAATTGGGTGATTGAGTCTAAGAAATAAAGAATGCCCCTTCAAATTGTTCAATCTTTCCCACCTTGCATATTCTACAGGGTCCAATGTATGGGCAGATCTCAAGAAAACGCAGCACCATACCAAAGGATAAGACCTCACCTTGTTACCCATATGTAATATTGGAGGACCGAGGATGTGCCGATAACCCTTAAACTAAATCCACGCGAGATCAGATTCACCAGTTATGGACTATGCTCTCATTGGTGCCAGGAACCAAGTGCGCTGGTCAGAAACTCCAAGAAATACATCTTCATCTTCATCATTATGATTATCAACATCATCATCTAATTCTTCATCATCTAATTCGTCTTCTTCTAATTCTTCCTCTTCTAATTTTTCTTCTTCTAATTCTTCTTCATCAGCATCATTATCTTCATCGGCACCTCCCTCGCCTTGAGCCACATTTGCTTCATAATCTTCCATGAAAGCATCTCCCTCAATTTGAGCCAATATTGCAGCCGCTTCTGCTTATTCATCTTCAATGACAGGGGCGTCAATGAGACGCGGGGCTGCACGTGTCCCTGTAATGCACAAAGATCAACCACAATGCAGCAAGTAGGAACTAAACTGTAAATTATCTCTTCTCTTCTATCTTCTACTACTATAATGCAACAGTTTTGAACAAGACATGTAGCAGCAATTCCAACTGTTGGTGTCCAAAATCTAACGGTTGGGATTAGAGGTATTCGCGTGAAAAAAAATATCACACCAGTGTCCACGTGTTTCTAGAACCGTCATGTTTCCATTATGTAGAAAAATCATAGCAGGCTCACAGCGATATCACACATCCCACTTGATAGTGATTAAGAAAGGTTCCAATTTTTTGTTCATATTTATAAACTTTATGCTCACACTTATTTTGATGGTATAACCAAATTATTAGTTTCAAAAAAAATTATTAGTTGTATTGAAAGTTTGAACAACATTTAGAACGCAACTTTTGTACATCAGTATTGCAAATCGTAATTGGTCCAACATGTGCAGCATGCCATTTACTAGTTAAGACATAAAACAAAGACTCATCCCAGGTATATGGTTCCCAAACCAGAACATCTCCATACAGATATGTAACTGCGTATACACGATGCATGTGTGAACTTGTACCATATCCAGGAATGCCCATGGCATCGACATAGCTGGTTTGTTCAAAGAATTCGGGGTTTCTCAGGATATTTCACTTCTTTTCTAGGGGCTTGTAGGATAGCGATCAAATTGTAAAATAAAACGTTTACCTCGTAATGCCATGGCCCTGCTAGATCATCTTTGTACGACCTCTTGACGATCCGTACTTTGAGCAGTTCCAAACTTTCATCTATTTTGTATTTGAAGAGGAATGGTGGGCTGGCATGCCACCATTCACGAGTAGGGCCCAAAGAAATTCCTGCATCTTGCAGAGATGGAAGAGGTATAATAGTATCTGATATGTATATGTTGCGGATCATCAAGTGCCCGTCCTGCTGGACAAATGCCACCCAGTCGCCGTTACAGCCCACCCAGTGCATGGGTCCATGTCCATCCAGTTCCTCCTTGGTATGGATCAATGCTTGACCGGTCGGCTTGTCTAATGGCATCAACAACGCGTGAATGCCCTACAAATAGGATTTTTTTCAAAATTTTCCATGCATGCAAGGTATTCGACAGAATGAAGAGCCGATTGTGCAGAACTGAAGCACAAATGTAATGGATAAATAAAGCAATTCCGAAGAGTACATGTGCATAGTGAAGGCAGCAAACCTTACAGTACTCCCAAATTAGGTGATGATGTTGAGTCTAAATACATGCATGATGTTTGACAGCAAGAAAAGTTGATTGAAAAAATACAAGCTGAAACAAGATGAGTAAATATATAAATACTCTTACAGTATTGTCGCGGTCGTCTGGCCATGTCTCGGGGTCGTAGTGGAGCAGGCTCGGTACACCGAACGGAACCTTATGCGCTCCACGGATGGCATGCCGCATGCCGATCATGCCTCGAGCGAGGCGACCAGTGCTGAGGATATCCGCCCGCTCGGCTATGTTCTCCACCAGTGGGTAGTGGAGGTTGCCCCACCCCATGGACTGGTGGTAGCAATCAAGAATCTCCTCAACCTTACGCTTCTGCTTCATTGGAGTCGGTAATCTAATGCAAGGGAGAGAGGGGTGAACGGGAGAAAGAGATAAAAGAGGTTTTTTTTGGAGAAGATGCATTAGTACTACGATACTAGGAGGTGGAGATGCGGAGCATGATTCCGGGGGAGAGGAACCGCTATTTCCCTTTTAAAAAAATAACCGCACTTGCTCATTAGAACTTGGGGCGGGGATATACTGGTAACAGATTTCGTGGTATTGACCAACTTTCCCTCACCTTGACCCCACGTGGTTGTGAACCCGAGATAATTTTCTTTTTGATGAACCCGATATACTTATTATAGTACAAAAATAGTACAAGTTTATACATTGTATATACCAACATTATTATTTTAAGGACTTTTGTTCCATGAGCAACAACTTCCCCCACTCTGCTCATTCGAAATCCTAGCCCCTCCAACTTCAAGGACCAATCGACATAGCTATGGCCTTCTAATTTGGCTCAAGTCGCCGCACACATAGTCCTCCCGGCTCCCGCCGACAAGGAATAGGAGCATCAGCCCTTTCGTCGCTTGTTGCTATACATAATCATATACAGTACCATATATATTTCAAATTTCCATATCAAAAAATAGTTCAAATCTGAAGTTTAACATCTCAAGCTAATCCGTCACTTGGTCTTACACATAAGCATACCATAGTTCTAGTTTTGTCTTCACCGAACAACAGAACACAATGTGTTCATCACAACATAGCCAACCGGAGTACCTTGTAATGTAACTAGAGAAGTGAACCTATAGTTGATCAAGCCTTCAACTTTAACACAATAATACCCCCACATTATGTGTTGAGGAGCCACACCCATATATTAAGAGTATCATCATGTAGAGTATGAACCTCCTGAAGCATCTCCCATAGGATATCATTATATTCATATTCAAAAATATTTCAAATGTTAGAAAGCTAGATAGATTATACCTACGTTTTCACGGAGCCGGACTTGTTTGACGCTCCGCAACCTGACATGGAGACACTGATATGTGGACTAAAATATGGAGGAAGCCGAAATTAAACTTTTATCACGGCAGTAGTTCTATTCTATATATAGCACACCTCTGCCATCAAGTCTGGTCGTATTCGCCTATATCGTTTGCCCTCCTTCCATCTCTATCCTCTAAGCGAGAGAGCAAGCTACCGGCCTTCCGCTAAATCTTGCACGTGGCACATCTGTTATCACCAGATTTTGGCTAAATCACGAGGTGGGCCGCGGTCAAGATGGGCTTGGAAGATTACACGTGGAAGATCTCTGAAGCGGCCTGGCACGGAGAATTTGGGCTAGATTGCCCGTGTACCTTTAATTAGAATAGATTGTATCTAGATTGAAAGTTAGAGTTTATCTCGTGCACGGTTTAGTGCACGCCCACATTAGAAAGTCCCCTGGACTATAAATATGTACCGAGGGTTTATGGAATAAACAACAACAAATGTTCAACTACAAACAAATCTCGGCGCATCGCCAACTCCTTCGTCTCGAGGGTTTCTACCGGTAAGCACCATGCTGCCTAGATCGCATCTCGCGATCTAGGCAGCACAAGCCTACCCACGTTGTTCATGCGCTGCTCGTGCTGAAGCGTTTTTGATGGCGAGCAGCGTAGTTATCTTAGACATGTTAGGGTTAGCATCGTTCTTCATGTTACATGCTTTCGTAGTGCAACCCTTGCATGTCTAGCCGCCCTTACGCCTATCTTAGGCGTAGGGGCGGCACCCGCTTGATCGTAGTATGGTAGATCTGATCCGTTACGATTACTCCTTGTTCTACAAGGATTAGTTTAATATCTCGCAATAGTTAGGCCTTACAAAGGGGGGAGGATCCAGCGGCACGTAGGGTGTCGTTCGTTGGCCCTAAGCGGGATGTTCCGAGGATCAACCTCGTGTTGGTTTTTAGGCCCTGTTTAGGATCGGCTTACGATCACCGTGCGTGGCCGCGAGGCCCCAACCTGGAGTAGGATGATCCGATTATGCGGTGAAAACCCCACATCGTCGTAGATCTCATCAGCTTTACCTTGATCAAGCAGGACCACCATATATTCGGACACCTCGTCTGAATCATGGGTGGATCGGCTCCTTGAGCCGATCCACAGGATAACCTGAGAGCCGATCGAGGCTCGTATTTAACGTTTACGTGTGTGCCCTGCGAGGAAACTAAGCGAGGCATCATCCACACCTTCCCGACCAGGTATAGGTCGGGTGGCACGCCCTTGTGATAAACATCGGTGCGTGCGACCGAGGAGGCTTTGCGGGCCGTCGCTCAGAGGGACTAGGGCCAGCCGCATCCCTAGTTGTTCCCGGCTCTACGGTGTTGCCCGTCTCTACCCGCCGGTGGGTTTCTGACGTCAACACATTCTGGCACGCCCGGTGGGACAACCTTCAACATCCACCACATCGCCATCTACATCCAAGATGGCAGGAAGCACTCCAGTCAAGTACGAGGACCTGCCTGATGACCTCAAAAAGAAGCACGATGAAACCAAGGCGGTCCTCGAAGCCGAACTCATCGGCTCCTTCCACCGAACCCGCTCCCATGGCGTCAGGTGGAAGGGTTTCACACCTGAAGGCGCACTCGGTGGAGTGGACCTGTCTACCCCGTCAGCAGAATGCACCGGGTCGCTGAAGTACGAGGATCTGCCCGAGGAGCTCAAGAAGAAGCATGACGAGGTCAAGGCGACCCTCGGAGCCGAGCCCATCGGCTCCCCTAAGAAAATCTGGCCGCACGATATCAAGCTCGATAGAGACTCGAGTCCGTCGCCCGGCGTCAACATGGTGGATCTCAGCCACTCCATAGGCCAGCCAAAGTCCTCCTTTGGTGTCAACATGGCAGGGCTTGCAAGCCGCCATGGCAAAGACGAAGCAGAAAGCAGTCACTCCCGTGACGACGATGAAGAGGAGGCCGATCCACGCGACCGGCCCCAAGATGATGACAGACGGTACCTGACAGGGGAGGGAATAAGACGCGTGCGGTATCAGCTACCACTCTCCGAGCGCCTCCTCCACAAATATGAGCAGCAGTACGACCGACGTCGGCGCTACGACGTGGATGATGAAAGGGATTGTCGGTCTGATGCGGAGGTCAGGAGATACCGTCAGCATGATGGAAGCTACGACGGGTACAATCGTCGCGCTGAGAGAAGGTCAAGGGGGCAGGATAACATGGACATGCACTGGAGCTGTCCGTTCTTCAAACATTGCTGGGACTCAGGAATGAGCCGATTGCCAACAATCGAGAACTGCCCAGAATGCAAACAGAGGAAGAAGGACGCTGCTAACGTGTCCGTATTCGAGCGCCTAGGGCCTCTCCCACCTCGGAGCAAGTGTGCTGAGCCCGCTCGGGTGGAAGATCTCGAGGAACTAGAGGACGATGATGAAGAAGATAAATGTCATCGGCCCAGGTGGTGCCCTGATGGGCTCAGCCGCTCCCAAAAGCGAAGGGTTCAGCGCCTGCGTGGGTTGGAAGAAGCTGAAAGATTGTACCTGCACACGCTAAGGAAGGCACGGCCTGATCTGGCCGCCAAAGTTCAGCGAACCCTGGACGAAGAAGGCCGGCCACAGAGAAAAGAGTGGCGCCCCAAACAGAAGAAAGCCGATGATGATACATCGGCTGGTACAAACATGGTCTTCATTCTCCCAGCGGAGTTTAGCGCTCCAAGGTTATATGAAGCACCTGTGGCACAATTGGACTGCGGCCCACGGCCGGTCATCTTTGAGAAGCTAAAGGAAAGGAGTTACAGGCATCTGAAGGCCCTTTACGTACGAGGTTACATCAACGGGCAGCCTGTCAACAAGATGTTGGTAGACACCGGAGCGGCAGTCAACATTATGCCATACTCCATGCTACGTCGGTTGGGACGCTCTAGCTCGGATCTGATCAAGACCAACGTAACATTGAGCGATTTCAATGGCCAAGCATCTGACGCGCAAGGTGTTCTGAATGTGGATCTGACTGTAGGAAGAAAGACTATCCCTACGACGTTCTTTATCGTCGACAGCAAGAGTACCTACGCCGTCCTACTAGGGAGGGATTGGATCCACGCCAACTGTTGCATTCCATCCACAATGCACCAATGCCTGATACAGTGGGATGGAGATGAAGTAGAAGTCGTCCGTGCAGATGATTCAGTCGAGGTTTCGACAGCCGGCATGGATATTTGGGAGACATCAGGCCAGGAACCGCTCTCAGGTATCAACTTGGACGACTGCGAGCGCATCGATGTGACAAAGAACGGGGTCAGATTGGTCTTATCCACAGGCCTGACTGTGTGACAAAACAAGCGTTGATAAACAAACGTGGCGAGGCTGATCCTTGTGACCGGCCCCAAAATTTTATGAAGGAACATCACAGAGCCTTCACCAATGGAGGCCGATTCCAGCAATCGGCCAAAATTATCCTTACTATCCATTCTGACCGGGTTCAACACATGATCCAGCAGAGCCGATACCATCAATTCTCTTGACAGAATCGGCTCGGGGGGGCACATAGAAGGATAAAACACGAGGGTACGCAATGGAGGCGTCTCATTCTGTGAAAATATATGGTGGCCGATGCATCAATCGGCCGTAAAAAATCAAAAAATTTTGAGCTCAGCCGATGTAGCAGACATCGACTTAAGAATCAATGGAGCAGAGAGTGGATTAAGGATTAAGATCAGCGATGCAACGCGACATCTTCTAGAACCACGGCTACAGGATTGAGGATTATGACCCTGACCAACGACAAGAGCAGCGTAGACATGCGAGTCAGGGTAAGGGCAAACCTAACAAGGGGAGCATATCTCTTTTAAGACTAAGAGAACAGCCGATTACGAAGCAATCGGCTGTAACGTTTTGACCAAGGTGGTGGCTTGGTAGCTGTCACTTCCGGGGAGTGTTACGCCCAGAGTTTGGAAGTTGCTTCAGCCTGCCATGGATGATGAGCCGATCTGGTCAGCAATGCTCGGGGGGCAGCTCACCTTGAAGGTTCTCTGAGCTGGGGAACCGATTTCGTTGGAATCGGCTAACTCTGCATTACAACTTGCCTGAAGAGGGGTGCTGATGTTGTAAAATCATTAGTTCAGGATGCAAGATAATTCAGCGACAAGCCCAGGGCTATGACGAGGGCACCTACTCCGCACCAAGATTACTAGCCTGCCGGATCGACTATATATGCTGTCAATAAAAAAAGGCGATCGGCCGGTTGGCCCTACGGGATAGCTATCTTGGATGCGATCGAGCCCGCCTTGAAGTGACGATGATCTGGAAAACGATTTGTTGGAATCAGTTGATGTCGCGCCACAGTTGGGAAATCGGTGATGGTCCATTAGGCTGGTCCATCTTTTATCCTCGCCTTGGCTGAGGCTCGGGGGGCAGCTCGCCCTCAAGGATTAGCCGATTTTGTCAAAATCGGCTAGCTCTGCATCACGGCTCATTTGAAAGATGGTGAATTATCGCGGAAGGAAACCGCCGGAGCTGGGTGAGCGGAGTTTGGAAAGGATGATGCGGCAGAAGAATGTCTGAAATTTAAAAAGTTGATAAGAAGATTGGACATTATTTCAGGAGTTTTGCCGCTAAGATTAATATGCCGTCCTGTGAAATCCGCAAGTCCTAGGATTTGCATGGTATGGTTTAGCCTCGTTGGGCTAGGAGTTTGGGTCCGGATGGATCTATCTCGAGATTTATCGTGGGGGACCGATGCGCTGCCATCGGCTCGGTGGACCTTGACCAAATTGACGATCGGCAGAATCAGCACAAAGGACAATCGGCTAAATCATCCTAGGGGAAATCGGCAAAATCAGGTTGGGGAATTTCTTCAGCAATTAACCAGATTTCTTACAGAAGAGCTGATTGCTCTCAAAAGGGAGTCCTAAGGGGATACATTGCCCCGTCTACTGCTACTAATCCTGTGCTACGGGTTCTATCTATGGGCTGTTGCTGCCCTCATCGCCGCCGTCGTCGCCGCTGTCGGCGCTACTCCCGGCCGGCTCGTCATCGCTACTCCAGCGGCCGCCGGCAGGACCTTCGTTGTCCTCGTCTTCCTCGTCGTCGTCGTCGCTGTCGAGGTCACTCAGATTCCCCGGCCAGGGACAATGGCGCTTGGCCGGCGGCTCGTCGGGGAGGCTGTCGTCGTCGTCCTCCTCCTCTTCCTCCTCCTTCACCTCCTCGGAAGTGGTGAAATCGTCCCAGGAGAAGCGATCGTCATCGCTCTCCTCCTCCGGTTCCCCGACGGCGAGGAAGCAGAGGTCGCACTCCCCTTCCGTCGAGGATTTGTCATCCTCCGACCAGAGGGAGAAGTCATGGCTCGACTCCTCCCCGGCCTCAATGGCGCGGCGAATGTTAGCCGCGTGGACCTCCGCCGGGTTCGGCTCCGGCGTCGGCTCGCGAGACGAAGAGGACTGGGTGGAGAGGTCCGACGAGGCAGGGGAAGAAGAAGACATTGTGGCAGAGGAGGGTTTTTTGGAAGTGCTAGTGCGAAGGGGAGAACTGTTCGATGCGGTTAAATAAAAGGATGGGGATTTAATTTTCGAACAGTTTTCGAGGACATGGTGCCAAAACTGTCAAATCGTGCAGAGAAGTTGGGAAGACAAGTTGTCATGATGAAACATACTGCGACGGTTCTGCTCTGCCACGACATGACCCCTCGAAAGAAAAAAACAGAGTGGTTTTGAAATTACCATTATCAAAACCAGGGGGGCATGTGTTATCACCAGATTTTGGCTAAATCACGAGGTGGGCCGCGGTCAAGATGGGCTTGGAAGATTACACGTGGAAGATCTCTGAAGCGGCCTGGCACGGAGAATTTGGGCTAGATTGCCCGTGTACCTTTAATTAGAATAGATTGTATCTAGATTGAAAGTTAGAGTTTATCTCGTGCACGGTTTAGTGCACGCCCACATTAGAAAGTCCCCTGGACTATAAATATGTACCGAGGGTTTATGGAATAAACAACAACAAACGTTCAACTACAAACAAATCTCGGCGCATCGCCAACTCCTTCGTCTCGAGGGTTTCTACCGGTAAGCACCATGCTGCCTAGATCGCATCTTGCGATCTAGGCAGCACAAGCCTACCCACGTTGTTCATGCGCTGCTCGTGCTGAAGCGTTTTTGATGGCGAGCAGCGTAGTTATCTTAGACATGTTAGGGTTAGCATCGTTCTTCATGTTACATGCTTTCGTAGTGCAACCCTTGCATGTCTAGCCGCCCTTACGCCTACCTTAGGCGTAGGGGCGGCACCCCGCTTGATCGTAGTATGGTAGATCTGATCCGTTACGATTACTCCTTGTTCTACAAGGATTAGTTTAATATCTGCAATAGTTAGGCCTTACAAAGGGGGAGGATCCAGCGGCACGTAGGGTGTCGTTCGTTGGCCCTAAGCGGGATGTTCCGAGGATCAACCTCGTGTTGGTTTTTAGGCCCTGTTTAGGATCGGCTTACGATCACCGTGCGTGGCCGCGAGGCCCAACCTGGAGTAGGATGATCCGATTATGCGGTGAAAACCCCACATCGTCGTAGATCTCATCAGCTTTACCTTGATCAAGCAGGACCAACATATATTCGGACACCTCGTCTGAATCATGGGTGGATCGGCTCCTTGAGCCGATCCACAGGATAACCTGAGAGCCGATCGAGGCTCGTATTTAACGTTTACGTGTGTGCCCTGCAGGAAACTAAGCGAGGCATCATCCACACCTTCCTGACCAGGTATAGGTCAGGTGGCACGCCCTTGTGATAAACATCGGTGCGTGCGACCAGGAGGCTTTGCGGGCCGTCGCTCAGAGGGACTAGGGCCAGCCGCAGCCCTAGTTGTTCCCGGCTCTACGGTGTTGCCCGTCTCTACCCGCCGGTGGGTTTCTGACGTCAACAACATCTCGTTGCGGAGCAGCAGGCCGGTGCGACCGAGGTTGAGGCGTCGGCGGCGTCATTGGCCTCTCCTCTTCCGCTAGATCTTCCACATGCATGGCGCGGCACCGCCAGCCGAGAAGCAGACACTGGTCAGCCTTGGTGGAGACGTCCCCGGCATCCTCGAGCTGCAGCCGCCCTTCTGCGACCCAGCATCGACTCAAGGTATGAATCCATGCGCTGTGCGCCCCTTCTGCCGAATATGTGTGCTTTTTCTATATATATATATATATATATATATATATATATATATATATGTATATAGGACAAATACTTCCTACCCTCGGGTGTAACTACACCCATGTCTCATATACTACCATACGGAAGTATGTACCATACTTTATCGGTTTGAGTATGTTCTTACACTATATCTAAGATATTCTAAACCAAGTTTGGTGAAAAAAATGCAAGTGAGCATGTAGTTTGCACTATATAGACGAAATACATGCATATGTATACGTAAAAAATGAGTCTACGTAAAAAAATGTACATACTGCCTACAAAGTATTATATATACTACCAAAATAGTCTAATATACTTCATACTACATGTACATACTCTCCGGTATGATAGATACTTTCTAGATTATGAGAAACACACGTGGGTGTAACTACACCCGGGTGTAGTATGAATATGTCCTATATATATATATATATATTTCTTGAAAAGCTCACTAATTCACTTATTCTATGCAGATATCCATAGACGACCAGGGCTGGAACTACGCCACGAAGTCATCAGCTCTACGCCATCGGTGTTGTGATGCTTCAGAACACTGCACAAAACACATTTTTATTGTTAAAAGTGTATCGTGCAGTGTGACTGAAGTTTCACAATGCCGATGATATTAAACTCCAGTGACACTACACGAAAGCAAAACCTCGAAGCACGGCCATGGCGGTTCTAACAGTTTAGGAGTATATGACTTCCAGAACAGTACGTTGGTTATTATTTCCAGTCCTTCTAAATTCAGTTCGTTCTTAAACTTGCATGCTAATTTTGTAATTTTTGCTAACAGTGGATCGCACGAGGAGATTGTCTTTGTGGTTGTGATGAGCTGGTAGGCCTAAGCCGAAATCAGCTTAACGAGGCCTTAGCTTAACACACAAAAAGTTGTTCAACCTCGCCCACAATTTCCTCTTGCTTTTCTCTTCTTTTATTGGAACTTGTTTTGCTCGCAGACGAGTCAAGTGACAAGTGTACTATATAAGATTTTGTGTATTATAGATGCCCCAATTGACTGCTGCCGCCAATTGACTCTCATCCCCAATGTAATCTTTTTTATGAATGTTGTTTTAGACTTGTTTACTGGATGTACACTATCGTATATGGCATGCATGTGCCTACGGAACTTTGTATAGCCGATCTAGCCAGGAAGATCGATCTGTCAAGCTTCATGCACTAGATGCCATGTAATTTACTCCCTCCGATCCATATTACTTGATGTTAAAATGATTTTATCTAGATACATCTATATAATCAAGTATGAGATGGAGGGAGTACTACATCCGTTCAAAAAAAGTACTACGTCACAATCAAAAGCGTACTACAAGACCATCACGTGCAAAGCACGTACATTGTACTAGTAGAGTTTAATACTTAGCTTCCAAAGGGGAATAAGATTACATATATAAACATTAAACATGACCAGGAGCAGGAGGGCCAGCAGCAGGGGCGTTGACCGGGAACATGCCAGGGAAGACATAGTTCTGGAGGAAGAGGCCATATGCTACGTGCTTGGCCTTGGTTGCGGGGCGGTGCTTCCTCGATACACTTAGGCCTACGCCCAACGCATGCTGGATCATGCTTCGGATGTCCTTCTGGATGATTCTCTCACAGAATGGGCAAAACAGCTCCCCGCGCCTGCGGAACCAAATTTCACCGCTCCTCACCCGCTTCAGAACGTACCGGATCTTCTGGTCCCTGCGCTCCTTGTCGTCGTCCATGTCATCAGAATCCTCCCGTGAATTATTAATTACATAATCAGGTGTTTAATGACAGATCGAATAAAAACTACACTATCATAAACAAACCTTAGAAACCCTAAGAATCAAATATATGTAGAACAAGTAAATGGCAGAACAAATCATACTAAATCACGAGAAAACCCTTTGAACATCAATGAACATAGGCCACAACAATGGCAAGTCCAATAAGTATGAACGCATGAATTAATTATATGAGTAATTAAAACAACTACATGGCAGAATGGTCGAAAGTAAACTAGTATCCGACCGTACGGATCCTAGAATCAATTACGTCTACAAGAACAGGGTAGGAGATCAAACCAATCAAGAAATCGAGCAAACCATATGAACAGTAAATGAAACAAATAGGATCGAGACAGTTCCAAAAAGAGGAGTACCTCCTCGTCGTCACCCTGGACATTCACCTCGAACAGAACGTTTGGGCCGAAATTGTCGAAGGGGTCGATGGCGGCGGCGATGTGGTCCTCTTCCAGCACCGGGTCTAGGAATACCTCACCGTGGTCTACTGCAACGCCATGCGGATCTTCCGTTAGAGCAACGGCGTTGCTATCCACCTTCTCCACAACGGTCAGGACGCCCATTTCGACCGAGGCCGAAGAACTAGATGAGAAGATGCTGCGAGCGGCCTGGGTTCCTGGTGAAGCCTGATACGTCTCAAACGTATCTATAATTTCTTATGTTCCATGCTACTTTTATGATGATACTCACATGTTTTATACACACTTTATGTCATTATTATGCATTTTCCGGCACTAACCTATTGCCGAGATGCCGAAGAGCCAGTTGTTGTTTTCTGCTGTTTTTGGTTTCGTAAATCCTAGTAAGGAAATATTCTCGGAATTGGACGAAATCAACGCCCAGGGTCTTATTTTTCCACGAAGCTTCCAGAAGACCGAAAGGGATACGAAGTGGGGCGACGAGGCACCGCCACCATAGGGCCGCGTGGCCAGAGGGGGGCCCGTGCCGCCCCATGGTGTGGACCCCTCGTCAGCCCTCCAACGCTGCCCTTCCGCCTACTTAAAGCCTTCGTCGCGAAAACCCCAGTACCGAGAGCCACGATACGGAAAACCTTCCAGAGACGACGCCGCCGCCAATCCCATCTCGGGGGATTCAGGAGATCGCCTCCGGCACCTGATGGCGTGTATTTCATGTTGAAATATTGGGCCCATTTTTAGTGGCCCAAATTAGATTTCAGTTTTTCCTATAAATCTCAAAGCCCACATAGTGGCAGCCTTGTGAGTTTGAGCCCAAGTTGGTGGCAGCTCACTAGGGAGTGGCAAGAGGTGGGAAGTTTAGTCCCACATGGAAAGTTGGGAGGAAGTTAGACCACCTTATAAGGTGGGTTGTTCCACCACTAGTAAGTGAGTGAGAATAGGAGTGCTACACGCGCGCTCCTCCTCCTCCTCGCTCGCTCGTCTCGTCTCGACTCGACTCGACACGTCACGACGCGCGCCGCGCTCGTGGTGAGTGGATTGAGCCGAGACTTTCCTTACTTTTTGCAGCTCAGGAAAACGAACAGAGTCCTAGACGGACGCGTCGCAGTTAGTCGGTTCGGGTCGCTCCCGGATCGTGGGCTATCTGTAACCGACTCGAAACGTTCGTGCGACGTGGGCGTGGCCCACGTTGCCTAGGGTTTCCCGAGCCTATATAATCTCCTGCCCGGCTACCGCAGAAACATATCTAATACACGAGTTAGGGTTTCCACCTCTCTCTGCTTGCGCCGCCATCGTAGCCTACTCCATCCCGCGCGCCGACGTGCATCGGCGAACGGGAGAGCAGGTCTCCGGAACCACTCGTCCTTGCGATCCTGTACGGGAGAGGGCGAATTAGGTTTTTGGGAAGCGCTCGCGCGACTCGCTCAAGCTCTCCATCACGGGTCGCCTTCCGTCCAAGTCGGGCGGTGCTGCCTACCGTCGTCTACAACGCCGTCTACTTCGACCCGTCGTCCCCGTCATCAACAACGTTATCGCTGCGACATCATCTGCTACACCTCCACCGCCACCTCCACCGGATCGGTACGTGCGACATATCTCGATCCGTTTAGCGATGGATGTTGTACTCGTTTGCTATGCTACCGTTCATGTTGATCACTACATCTAGTATGTTCGAGTTTCACATGTTAGTAGTTACCGTCGTCATGCTTAATATTCTGGAATTAATCATGGAAATTGTGCCTAATTATCCAACAATCCAAAACCTAATTGTAGGCAATTTCCTGAGTTAACAATGACTCGGTTTTTCCGATGCACCGAGGCCGGATAAGTTTACCGGTGTGCACTTTAAGAGATGGCAGTATAAGGCCATGCTCGGCTTACTCATCCGAAAGTGTTCGATGTTACCGATGGTTTACCTGAAGGAACTATATCTGATCAAGATCGAACAAGTTCAAGGAAAACAATACTCTCTTTGTCGGATGCGTTCGAGCATTCTTGCCGATCGTCCGTGTGATGTGTACATGCACATAACGGATGGTAAAGAGCTCCGGGAGGCACCGAATGCTAAGTTCGGTGCAACCGATGCGAGCAATGAACTCGTACATCATGGAGAACTTCCATGACATCGGGATGGTTAACAACCGTTCGTAGTCGAACAAGCTCATGAGATACAGTGCATTGCGAAAGAGCTTGAGCTCCTTAAGTGTGCCTTACCTGACAAGTTTGTGGCTGGATGCATCATCGCTAAGTTGCCCCCTTCATGGGGGAACTTTGCCACAACTCTCAAACACAAGAGACAGGAGATATCGGTTGAAAATCCGATAGCATCTCTTGATGTTGAGGAGAAAGCTCGGGCTAAGGATAATACCGAGAAAGGAGAGGGTCAGTCTAGCGCCAACATGGTGCGAAGAAACCCTACAAGCAAGAACAAAGGGAATAACAAGCCCTCCTTCAATAAGCCTATGAAGACTACAACCTTCAAGAAGAAGAAGATGATAAACAAAGCAGATCTGAGCTGCTTTACCTGTGGAGAGACTGGCCACTTTTCTAAGGACTGTCCAGAGAGGGTAGACCGCAAGAAAAAGGCGAGGCAAGTCAACACGGTGACCGCTAGCAATGCTGATGGGTACGGTAATCTCTTTACTGTTCTTTCGGTACTTCAATCTCCATGTTGGTGGATTGATACAGGTGCTAATGTTCATGTGTGTGCTGACATATCCATGTTCACTTCTTACCAGGTCGCCCGGGATTCTTCCGTCTTGATGGGGAATGGGTCACATGCTTCTTTCGTGGTGTTGGCACGGTAGATCCGAAGTTCACTTCGGGGAAGATCGTGCAGGCTGAGGAACGTGCAGCATGTCCCTACTATGAACAAGAATCTCGTTAGCGGCTCCCTTCTATGTAGAGATGGGTTTAAGGTTGTTTTAGAGTCGAATAAAGTAGTTGTTTCCAAGTTTGGACAATTTATTGGTAAAGGCTATGAGTGCGGAGGCTTGTTCCGCTTTTCGCTTCTCGATTTCAGTAATAAGTCTGTGAACCATATATGTGGCAATGTTAGTAATGATACCAGTGTTTGGCATTCTCGTTTATGTCACATTAATTTTGGTTTAATGTCTCGACTGTCCAGCTTTAAGTTTAATTCCGAATTTCACCATTGCCAAAGGTTCTAAGTGCCATAGTTGTGTGCAATCAAAGCAACCTCGGAAGCCTCACAAGGCGGCCGAGGAGAGAAACCTGGCACCTCTAGAACTCATACATTCGATCTATGCGAGATGAATGGTGTGTTGACAAAAGGTGGAAAGAGATATTTCATGACATTGATTGATGATGCGACTAGATTTTGCTATGTTTATTTGTTGCGAACTAAAGATGAAGCTTTAGACTACTTTAAAATTTATAAGGCTGAAGTTGAAAATCAACTAGAGAGAAAGATCAAGCGTCTTAGGTCGGATCGTGGTGGCGAATATTTTCCTAAAATCTTTGATGAATTCTGTGAGGAACATGGCATTATTCATGAGAGGACGCCTCCCTATTCGCCCCAATCAAACGGGGTTGCCGAGAGGAAAAACCGCACGCCGACCGACTTGGTGAATTCCATGTTAGCCATTGTCTGGTTTATCAAAGGCATGGTGGGGGAGGCTTTATTGACTTCATGTCATGTCCCGAATAGAGTTCCTAACAAGAATAAAGAGAAAACCCCTTACGAGGAGTGGTCTGGGAGAAAACCATCACTTTCGTATTTGCGCACATGGGGATGTTTGGCGAAAGTCAATATTCCAATTACTAAGAAGCGCAAACTCGGACCAAAGACAAGTGGATTGTATCTTTCTAGGTTATGCTCCGCGGAGTGTAGGCTATAGATTTTTAGTAGTTCAATCGAAGTACACGATATGCATGTTGATACTATTATGGAATCTCGTGATGCAACATTCTTTGAGAATATGTTTCCTATGAAAGATATGCATAGCATTGCTAGAATTTCTACCTGAGATAGTTCCCTGAATCTAGTACATCTAATGAGTATTTTGAACAATCACATGAGATTGTCATTGAGAAGGATGACAATGAAGCTCCTAAACGGAGCAAGAGACGGAGGATTGAAAAATCCTTTGGTGAAGATTTCATTGTGTACCTTGTGGATGATACTCCCACGTCCATTGCAGAGGCATATGCATCTCCAGATGCAGATGACTGGAAAGAAGCTGTCCAAAATGAGATGGACTCGATTCTTTCTAATGGAACTTGGGAGTTGTCAGAACGACCCCACGGATGCAAGCCGTAGGCTGCAAATGGGTGTTCAAGAAGAAGCTAAGACCTGATGGTACTATTGAAAAGTACAAGGCGCGGCTTGTAGCGAAAGGCTACACACGAGAGAGAAGGCGAAGATTACTTCGACACCTATTCACCTGTCGCTAGACTTACCACCATTCGAGTACTACTATCCATGGCTGCCTCCTATGGTCTTATCGTTCATCAAATGGACGTAAAGACAGCTTTCCTTAATGGAGAGTTGGAAGAGGAAATCTATATGGATCAGCCTGATGGGTTTGTAGTAAAAGGTGCGAGAGAGAAAGGTGTGCAAGTTGCTGAAATCTTTATATGGCCTGAAACAAGCACCTAAGCAATGGCATGAGAAGTTTGATGAGAACTTTGACTTCGTAGGCTTTGTTGTCAATGAGGTCGACAAGTGCGTTTACTATCACCATGGTGGGGGCGAAGGTGTTATACTATGTTTGTATCTGGATGATATTCTGATCTTTGGTATAAACATGAAAATAATACACAAAAGGTCAAGTCTTTCTTGTCAAAGAGCTTTGATATGAAAGATCTGGGAGAAGCTGATGTGATTATGAACATCAAGCTGATTAAGAACGAGAGTGGGATTACTCTAACGCAATCCCATTATGTTGAGAAGATCTTGAGCCGGTTCGGCTATATTGATAGCAAGCCTTCTTCAACACCTTATGATCCCAGTGTGACACTACGCAAGAACCGGAGGATTGCCATAGATCAATTGAGATATTCTCAGATCGTTGGCTCACTCATGTACTTAGCGAGCGCGACTAGACCCGGCATCTCTTTTGCTGTTAGCAAGTTGAGTAGGTTCATGTCAAACCCGGGTACTGATCATTGGCATGCACTTGATAGGGTCATGCGCTACCTATGTGGTACAATGAGTTATGGGATTCATTATTCAGGGCACCCAGTTGTGCTTGAAGGATATAGTGATTCGAATTGGATCTCGGATGTGAGCTGATCCGTACGCCACAAGTGGGTATGTATTTACCTTTGGAGGTGGCGCAGTGTCATGGAGATCTTGTAAGCAAACCATATTGACGAGGTCAACTATGGAAGCGAACTTATCGCTTTAGACACAACCACTGTTGAATCGAGAATGGTTGCGTGAGCTCTTGATGGACTTGCTCGTGGTTGAAAAACCTGTTCCGGCAATCCTTTTGAATTGTGACAATCAAACCGTAATTGTCAAAGTGAACAATTCTAAGGATAACGCGAAGTCATCAAGACACGTCAAGAGACGTTTGAAGTCCGTCGGAAATTGCGAAACTCCGGAGTAATAACTGCTACATATATTCAAACGAGACAAAAACCTGCGAATCCCTTTACAAAGGGACTATCACGTAATGTGATAGAAAGTGCATCGAGGGAGATGGGTTTGAGATGCGTTGATGTTACGCCATAGTGGTAACCCAACCTTTGTGATCGGAGATCCCGTGAATTAGGACCTGGGAAGAACAAACTAGTGGTTTAATTGAGGAGAGTATTATGTAACCCTCTCTATGTGAAGATGCACAACTCTCGCTTGCTCGTAAGGCGGAGTTGGCAACAAGCCTTAATGTGTTTATGTTGGCTATTTTAGCAAAGATGCTGTCCTACGAGCATTCTTGAAATAACACACCTATATGAGTCCGATTGTTAAACATCGCAATCTATGAGATTTGGGTGATCTCTAGTAAACTCATGAAGAGACCACGAAGTATGACGCATATGCTTCACCCGCGGGGTAGAGGCTGTGGCAGCTATGTACGAGTCATGACTTTGAGTGAAACCCTGTTCACGCAAAACTTGCAATTCAAGGCTTAGTCCATTGTTCAAGTGTGAATGGATGTAGCTTAAGGTTCTAGGCGGAAGTTCAACTTAACAGTCTCCGCTGAAACACTGGTATATAAACAAGCAGCGAGTATTGGTAAATCTCTAAATGGGGATTTGAGATCTGGTGGGGGATTGTTGAAATATTGGGCCTAGTGGCCCAAATTAGATTTCAGTTTTTCCTATAAATCTCAAAGCCCACATAGTGGCAGCCTTGTGAGTTTGAGCCCAAGTTGGTGGAAGCTCACTAGGGAGTGGCAAGAGGTGGGAAGTTTAGTCCCACATGGAAAGTTGGGAGGAAGTTAGACCACCTTATAAGGTGGGTTGTTCCACCACTAGTAAGTGAGTGAGAATAGGAGTGCTACACGCGCGCTCCTCCTCCTCCTCGCTCGCTCGTCTCGTCTCGACTCGACTCGACACGTCACGACGCGCGCCGCGCTCGTGGTGAGATGGATTGAGCCGAGACTTTCCTTACTTTTTGCAGCTCGGAGAAATGAACAGAGTCCTAGACGGACGCGTCGCAGTTAGTCGGTTCGGGTCGCTCCCGGATCGTGGGCTATCTGTAACCGACTCGAAACGTTCGTGCGACGTGGGCGTGGCCCACGTTGCCTAGGGTTTCCGAGCCTATATAATCTCCTGCCCGGCTACCGCAGAAACATATCTAATACACGAGTTAGGGTTTCCACCTCTCTCTGCTTGCGCCGCCATCGTAGCCTACTCCATCCCGCGCGCCGACGTGCATCGGCGAACGGGAGAGCAGGTCTCCGGAACCGCTCGTCCTTGCGATCCTGTACGGGAGAGGGCGAATTAGGTTTTTGGGAAGCGCTCGCGCGACCGCTCAAGCTCTCCATCACGGGTCGCCTTCCGTCCAAGTCGGGCGGTGCTGCCTACCGTCGTCTACAACGCCGTCTACTTCGACCCGTCGTCCCGTCATCAACAACGTTGTCATCAACAACGTTACTGGCTGCGACATCATCCTGCTACACCTCCACCGCCACCTCCACCGGATCGGTACGTGCGACATATCTCGATCTGTTTAGCGATGGATGTTGTACTGTTTGCTATGCTACTGTTCATGTTGATCACTACATCTAGTATGTTCGAGTTTCACATGTTAGTAGTTACTGTCGTCATGCTTAATATTCTGGAATTAATCATGGAAATTGTGCCTAATTATCCAACATTTCACACGTTCGTTAGGCAACCCCAAGAGGAAGGTATGATGCGCACAGCAGCAAGTTTTCCCTCAGAAAGAAACCAAGGTTTATCGAACCAGGAGGAGCCAAGAAGCACGTTGAAGGTTGATGGCGGCGGATGTAGTGCGGCGCAACACCGAGGATTCCGGCGCCAACGTGGAACCTGCACAACACAACCAAAGTACTTTGCCCCAACGAAACAGTGAGGTTGTCAATCTCACCGGCTTGCTGTAACAAATGATTAACCGTATTGTGTGGAGGATGATTGTTTGCAGAGAAAATAGTAAAAACAAGTATTGAAGCAGATTTGTATTTCAGTATTAAAAGAATGGACCGGGGTCCACAGTTCACTAGAGGTATCTCTCCCATAAGATAAAAGCATGTTGGGTGAACAAATTACAGTCGGGCAATTGACAAATAGAGAGGGCATAACAATGCATATACATGACATGATAAGTATAGTGAGATTTAATTGGGCATTACGACAAAGTACATAGACCGCCATCCAACTGCATCTATGCCTAAAAAGTCCACTTTCAGGTTATCGTCCGAACCCCTTCCGGTATTAAGTTGCAAAGCAACGAGACAATTGCATTAAGTATGGTGCATAATGTAATCAACATCTACATCCTCGGACATAGCGCCAATGTTTTATCCCTAGTGGCAACGAGCACAACACAACCTTAGAACTTTCTCATCACTCGTCCCGGTGTCAATGCGAGGCATGAACCCACTATCGAGCATAAATACTCCCTCTTGGAGTTAAAAGCAAAAACTTGGCCGAGCCTCTACTAGTAACGGAGAGCATGCAAGATCATAAACAACACATATGTAATAACTTGATAATTAACATGACATGGTATTCTCTATCCATCGGATCCCGACAAACACAACATATAGAATTACGGATAGATGATCTTGATCATGTTAGGCAGCTCACAAGATCCAACAATGAAGCACAATGAGGAGAAGACAACCATCTAGCTACTGCTATGGACCCATAGTCCGGGGGTGAACTACTCACTCATCACTCCGGAGGCGACCATGGCGGTGTAGAGTCCTCCGGGAGATGAATCCCCTCTCCGGCGAGGTGCCGGAGGAGATCTCCGAAATCCCCGAGATGGGATCGGCGGCGGCGTCTCGGTAAGGTTTTCCGTATCGTGGTTTTTCGCCTCGGGGTTTCGCGACGGAGGCTTTAAGTAGGCGGAAGGGCGAGTCGGGGCCGACGAGGGGCCCACACCACAGGGCGGCGCGGCCCCCCTTGGCCGCGCCGCCATGTGGTTTGGCCACCTCGTGGCCCCACTTCGTATGCTCTTCGGTCTTACTGGAAGGTTCGTGGCAAAATAGGCCCCGGGTCTTCGTTTCGTCCAATTCCGAGAATATTTCGTTACTAGGATTTCTGAAACCAAAAACAGCAGAAAACGAGAAGCGGCACTTCGGCATCTTGTTAATAGGTTAGTTCCGAGAAAATGCACGAATATGACATAAAGTGTGCATAAAACATGTAGGTATCATCAATAATATGGCATAGAACATAAGAAATTATCGATACGTCGGAGACGTATCAAGCATCCCCAAGCTTAGTTACGCTGCGTCCCGAGCGAGTAAAACGATAACAAAGATAATTTACGAAGTGATATGCCATCATAACCTTGATCATACTATTTGTAAACATATGTAGTGGATGCAGCGATCAAAACAATGGTAATGACATGAGTAAACAAGTGAATCATAAAGCAAAGACTTTTCATGAATAGTACTTCAAGACAAGTATTAATAAGTCTTGCATAAGAGTTAACTCATAAAGCAATAAATCAAAGTAAAGGTATTGAAGCAACACAAAGGAAGATTAAGTTTCAGCGGTTGCTTTCAACTTGTAACATGTATATCTCATGGATAATTGTCAACATAGAGTAATATAACAAGTACAATATGCAAGTATGTAAGAATCAATGCACGGTTCACACAAGTGTTTCCTTCTTGAGGTGGAGAGAAATAGGTGAACTGACTCAACATAAAAGTAAAGAGAAAGGTCCTTCAAAGAGGAAAGCATCGATTGCTATATTTGTGCTAGAGCTTTTATTTTGAAAACATGAAACAATTTTGTCAACGGTAGTAATAAAGCATATGAGTTATGTACATTATATCTTACAAGTTGCAAGCCTCATTCATAGTATACTAATAGTGCCCGCACCTTGTCCTAATTAGCTTGGACTACCGGATCTTTGCTATGCACATGTTTTAACCAAGTGTCACAATGGGGTACCTCCATGCCGCCTCGTACAAAGGTCTAAGGAGAAAGCTCGCATTTTGGATTTCTCGCTTTTGATTATTC
>NC_061513.1:70626209-70686738 GCF_022539505.1 Lolium rigidum | reverse complement strand
ATGTTTTGTGAAAGCCAAATTTATAGCACTAGCATTAGGACTTTTAGCAAGTTTTTGTAAGAACTTTATAACTTCAGAGATGTGGCAATCATCAAAATCTAAATCATTACAATCTAAAGCAATGGGATTATCATCCCCAAGGTTGGAAAAAATTTCAGCAGCTTTATCACGAAGCAGTTTCATGAGCTTTGGCGGTTTCGAGTAATTTTGCGCGCTTTGCACTAGGAGTAGAAGCATTGCCAACACCAATTATTTTATCATTGATAGTAGGAGTTGCAGCAACATGTGAAGAATTAGCATTGCTAGTGGTGGTAATAGTCCAAACTTTAGCTACATTTTCCTTTTTAGCTAGTTTTTCATTTTCTTCTCTATCCCACCTAGCACGCAGTTCAGCCATTAATCTTATATTCTCATTAATTCTAACTTGGATGGCATTTGCTGTAGTAACAATTTTATTTTCAATATACCTATTAGGCAAAACTTTTGATTTCAAAAGATCAACATCAGAGGCAAGACTATCAACTCTAGAAACAAGAATATCAATTTTATTGAGCTTTTCCTCAACAGATTTGTTAAAGGCAGTTTGTGTACTAATAAATTCTTTAAGCATGGCTTCAAGTCCAGGGGGTGTATTCCTATTATTGTTGTAAGAATTCCCATAAGAATTAGCATAACCGTTACCATTATTATAAGGATATGGCCTATAGTTATTACTAGAATTGTTCCGATAAGCATTGTTGTTGAAATTATTATTTTTAATGAAGTTTACATCAACATTTTCTTCTTGGGCAACCAATGAAGCTAATGGAACATTATTAGGATCAACATTAGTCCTATCATTCGCAAGCATAGACATAATAGCATCAACCTTATCATTCAAGGAGGAGGATTCTTCAACAGAATTTACCTTCTTACCTTGTGGAGCTCTTTCCGTGTGCCATTCAGAGTAATTAACCATCATATTATCAAGGAGCTTTGTTGCTTCAGCAAGAGTGATGGACATAAAGGTACCTCCAGCAGCTGAATCCAATAAATTCCGCGAAGAAAAATTTAGTCCTGCATAGAAGGTTTGGATGATCATCCAAGTAGTCAGTCCATGGGTTGGGCAATTTTTAACTAGAGATTTCATTCTTTCCCAAGCTTGAGCAACATGTTCATTATCCAATTGTTTAAAATTCATTATGCTACTCCTCAAAGATATAATTTTAGCAGGGGGATAATATCTACCAATAAAAGCATCCTTGCATTTAGTCCATGAATCAATACTATTCTTAGGCGAGAGATAGCAACCAATCTTTAGCTCTTCCTCTTAATGAGAAAGGGAACAATTTTAATTTTATAATGTCACCATCTACATCTTTATACTTTTGCATTTCACATAGTTCAACAAAATTATTGAGATGGGCAGCAGCATCATCAGAACTAACACCAGAAAATTGCTCTCGCATAACAAGATTTAGTAAAGCAGGTTTAATTTCAAAGAATTCTGCTGTAGTAGCAGGTGGAGCAATAGGTGTGCATAGGAAATCATTATTATTTGTGCTAGTGAAGTCACACAACTTAGTATTTTCAGGGTTGGCCATTTTAGCAATAGTAAATAAAGCAAACTAGATAAAGTAAATGCAAGTAAACTAATTCTTTTTGTGTTTTTAATATAGCAAACAAGATAGCAAATAAAGTAAAACTAGCAACTAATTTTTTTGTGTTTTGATATAAGTGCAGCAAACAAAGTAGTAAATAAAATAAAGCAAGACAAAAACAAAGTAAAGAGATTGAGAAGTGGAGACTCCCCTTGCAGCGTGTCTTGATCTCCCCGGCAACGGCGCCGGAAAATATGCTTGATGGCGTGTATTTCACACGTTCGTTGGGCAACCCCAAGAGGAAGGTATGATGCGCACAGCAGCAAGTTTTCCCTCAGAAAGAAACCAAGGTTTATCGAACCAGGAGGAGCCAAGAAGCACGTTGAAGGTTGATGGCGGCGGGATGTAGTGCGGCTCAACACCAGGGATTCCTGCGCCAACGTGGAACCTGCACAACACAACCAAAGTACTTTGCCCCAACAAAACAGTGAGGTTGTCAATCTCACCGGCTTGCTGTAACAAAGGATTAACCGTATTGTGTGGAAGATGATTGTTTGCAGAGAAAATAGTAAAAAAAGTATTGCAGCAGATTTGTATTTCAGTATTAAAAGAATGGACCGGGGTCCACAGTTCACTAGATGTATCTCTCCCATAAGATAAAAGCATGTTGGGTGAACAAATTACAGTCGGGCAATTGACAAATAGAGAGGGCATAACAATGCATATAGATGACATGATAAGTATAGTGAGATTTAATTGGGCATTACGACAAAGTACATAGACCGCCATCCAACTGCATCTATGCCTAATAAGTCCACCTTCAGGTTATCGTCCGAACCCCTTCCAGTATTAAGTTGCAAAGCAACAGACAATTGCATTAAGTATGGTGCGTAATGTAATCAACAACTACATCCTCGGACATAGCGCCAATGTTTTATCCCTAGTGGCAACAAGCACAACACAACCTTAGAACTTTCTGTCACTCGTCCCAGTGTCAATGCAGGCATGAACCCACTATCGAGCATAAATACTCCCTCTTGGAGTTAAAAGCAAAAACTTGGCCAGAGCCTATACTAGTAACGGAGAGCATGGAAGATCATAAACAACACATATGTAATAACTTGATAATTAACATGACATGGTATTCTCTATCCATCGGATCCCGACAAACACAACATATAGAATTACGAGATAGATGATCTTGATCATGTTAGGCAGCTCACAAGATCCAACAATGAAGCACAATGAGGAGAAGACAACCATCTAGCTACTGCTATGGACCCATAGTCCAGGGGTGAACTACTCACTCATCACTCCGGAGGCGATCATGGTGGTGTAGAGTCCTCCGGGAGATGAATCCCCTCTCCGGCAGGGTGCCGGAGGAGATCTCCGAATCCCCCGAGATGGGATCGGCGGCGGCGTCTCGGTAAGGTTTTCCGTATCGTGGTTTTTCGCCTCGGGGGTTTCGCGACGGAGGCTTTAAGTAGGCGGAAGGGCAGAGTCGGGGGCCCGACGAGGGGCCCACACCACGGGCGGCGCGGGCCCCCCTTGGCCGCGCCGCCATGTGGTTTGGCCACCTCGTGGCCCCACTTCGTATGCTCTTCGGTCTTCCGGAAGGTTCGTGGCAAAATAGGCCCCCGGGTCTTCGTTTCGTCCAATTCCGAGAATATTTCGTTACTAGGATTTCGAAACCAAAAACAGCGAGAAAACGGAACTGGCACTTCGGCATCTTGTTAATAGGTTAGTTCCAGAAAATGCACGAATATGACATAAAGTGTGCATAAAACATGTAGGTATCATCAATAATATGGCATAGAACATAAGAAATTATCGATACGTCGGAGACGTATCAGCACCCTGCCGGAGAGGGGAATCATCTCCCGAAGGACTCTTCATCACCATGATCGCCTCCGGATTGATGTGTGAGTAGTTCACCGCTGGACTATGGGTCCATAGCAGTAGCTAGATGGTTGTCTTCTCCTCATTGTGCTATCATGTTAGATCTTCTGAGCTGCCTATCATGATCAAGATCATCTATTTGTAATGCTACATGTTGTGTTTGTTGGGATCCGATGAATATGGAATACTATGTCAAGTTGATTATCAATCTATCATATATGTTGTTTATGTTCTTGCATGCTCTCCGTTGCTAGTAGAGGCTCTGGCCAAGTTGATACTGGTGACTCACAGAGGGAGTATTTATGCTCGATAGTGGGTTCATGCCTCCATCGAATCTAGGACAGTGACAGAAAGTTCTAAGGTTGTGGATGTGCTTATGCCACTAGGGATAAAACATCAATGCTTTGTCTAAGGATATTTGTGTTGATTACATTACGCACCATACTTAATGCAATTGTCTGTTGTTTGCAACTTAATACTGGAAGGGGTTCGGATGATAACCTGAAGGTGGACAATTTAGGCATAGATGCATGCTGGACAGCGGTCTATGTACTTTGTCGTAATGCCCTGATTAAATCTCATAGTAGTCATCGTGATATGTATGTGCATTGTTATGCTCTCTTTATTTGTCAATTGCCCAACTGTAATTTGTTCACCCAACATGCTATTTATCTTATGGGAGAGACACCACTAGTGAACTGTGGACCCCGGTCCATTCTTTACATCTGAAATACAATCTATCGCAAACTCTGTTCTTTATTGTTCTTCGCAAACAAACATCATCTTCCACACTATACATTTAATCCTTTGTTTACAACAAGCCGGTGAGATTGACAACCTCACTGTTAAGTTGGGGCAAAGTATTGTGATTGTGTTGTGCAGGTTCCACGTTGGCGCCGGAATCCCTGGTGTTGCGCCGCACTACACTCCGCCACCAACAACCTTCACGTGTTCCTTGACTCCTACTGGTTCGATAACCTTGGTTTCTTACTGAGGGAAAACTTGCTGCTGTACGCATCACACCTTCCTCTTGGGGTTCCCAACAGACGTGTGTCAACTACACGCCAGCAAGAATTTTTCTGGCGCCGTTGCCGGGGAGATCAAGACACGCTGCAAGGGGAGTCTCCCACATCCAATCTCTTTACTTTGTTTTTGTCTTGCTTTACTTTACTTTATTTACTGCTTTGTTTGTTCTCTATTATCAAAAATACAAAAAAATTAGTTACTTGCTTTACTTTATTTACTGTCTTGTTTGCGTTCTCTATATTGAAAACACAAAAAAATAGTTACTTGCGTTTACTTTATTTAGTTTGCTTTATTTACTACTGCTAAAAATGAGTAATCCTGAAGTTGAAGTTCGTTCGTTTAAGCAACAAGGGGGAGAAAGTTTTAAAGATGCTTGGTATAGAATTAGTGATGCTCATCATAGGTGCATTAAGAAACACTCCACTATTATACTACTTAGGCACTTTTATGTTGGTATCTCTAGCTGGAATAGGTATGTTCTTGATACTCTTGCGGGAGGTAATTTCCTAGGCACTCCTGCTTTAGAAGCTAGTTGCATCATTGAGAGTCTAGTTGGAATACCACCTGTTAATGAAGCTAAAATTGAAATCTCTCTTGAAGATGTCATGAAAAAGTTGGAAGACATAGAGAAAAATCTTCCAAGTGTTGAGACTAAATTGGGGATATTACTTAATAATACCGATAAACTTGATAAAACTCTAAGTGGAATCAATGAGAGAATTGCCATTTTAGAAACTTGTGCTACTCATGATAATCGAACCCATAGGATTAGTGAACTTGAAGAAGCTATGGGAACCTTGGGTTCAACTTTTTCTTCTCTTAAGTTTAAGGAGAAAGCTTATGTGGGTAAGGAGCAAAAGTTCATGTATGTCTCTAAAGTGCCTAAGCCAAAAAACTATTATAGGCCTAAAATTGACAAAGCCCTTAGCACCACTATGGATGATGGAGCACCTAAGATACCTATTGTTACAAACTGTGAAAATTATGATGTTGATGCTTCATCTATTGATAATACCTGATTCACACTTTCTGCGCCTAGCTGAAAGGCGTTAAAGAAAAGCGCTTATGGGAGACAACCCATTATTTTACTTCTGCACTTTTGTTTTATATTTGAGTCTTGGAAGTTGTTACGGTAGCAACCTCTCCTTATCTTTATTTTATTGCATTGTTGTGCCAAGTAAAGTCTTTGATAGTAAAGTCAATACTAGATTTGGATTACTGCGCAGAAACAGATTTCTTACTGTCACGAAATTGAGCAGACCCTTCTGTAGGTAAATCAGAAAAATCTGCCAATTTACGTGCGTGATCCTCAGATATGTACGCAACTTTCATTCAATTTGAGCATTTTCATCTGAGCAAGTTACGTGCCCCAGAAAAATTCGTCTTTACGGACTGTTCTGTTTTGATAGATTCTGCCTTTTATTTCGCATTGCCTGTTTTGTGATACGTCTCAAACGTATCTATAATTTCTTATGTTCCATGCTACTTTTATGATGATACACATATGTTTTATACACACTTTACATCACTTATATGTATTTTCCGGAACTAACCTATTGACGAGATGCCGAAGTGCCAGTTCCTGTTTTCTGCTGTTTTGGTTTCAGAAATCTTACACAGGAAATATTCTCGGAATTGGACGAAATCAAGGCCCACGATCTTATATTTCCACGAAGCCTCCAGAACACCGAAGAGGGACCAGAGGGGAGGGCCAGGGCCCCCACACGCCATGGCGGCGCGGCAAGAGGGGGGGGGCGGCTCGCCCCCCTACTGTGTGGGCCCCCTAGAACCCTTCCGACTCCGTCTCTTCGCCTATTTAAGCCCTGGTGACCTAAAACCTTGATACGAATAAGCCACGGTACGAGAAACCTTCCAGAGCCGCCGCCATCGCGAAGCCAAGATTCGGGGGACAGAAGTCTCTGTTCCGGCACGCCGCCGGGACGGGGAAGTGCCCCCGGAAGGCATCTCCATCGACACCACCGCCATCTCCATCGACGCTGTTGTCTCCTATGATGAGGAGGGAGTAGTTCTCCCCCGAGGCTAAGGGCTGTACCGGTAGCTATGTGGTTAATCTCTCTCCCATGTACTTCAATACAATGATCTCATGAGTTGCTTTGCATGATTGAGATCCATATATGATGAGCTTTGTAATCTAGATGTCGTTATGCTATTCAAGTGGATTTTACTTATGTGATCTCCGGAGACTCCTTGTCCCACGTGTGTGAAGGTGACAGTGTGTGCACCATGTGGGTCTCTTAGGCTATATTTCACGAATACTTATTCACCGAGTTATGATTTGAGTTGGATGTCTCTATGAAATTGTGGTGTGTTAGTACCTCCTATGAATGCTCACAGGTGACAGCGTGGGGTGTTTATTAGTACTTGGGAATACATCTTTAAGGTTTGCCTACATGATGAATTAGTGTTCGTTATCTTGCCAGAGAGTAATTCAGAATAGCATAGTGAAGTGCTTATATTTATATTCAATTATGATTGCAATGTTGAGAGTGTCCACTAGTGAAAGTATGATCCCTAGGCCTTGTTTCCAAGCATCGAATCTCCGTTTATTTACTGTTCCACTGCATGTTTACTCGCTGCCATATTTATTTCAGATTGCTATTACCACTCATAATCATCCATATTACTTGTATTTCACTATCTCTTCGCCGAACTAGTGCACCTATACATCTGACAAGTGTATTAGGTGTGTTGGGGACACAAGAGACTTCTTGTATCGTGATTGCAGGGTTGCTTGAGAGGGATATCTTTGTCCTCTACCTCCCTGAGTTCGATAAACCTTGGGTGATTCACTTAAGGGAAACTTGCTGCTGTTCTACAAACCTCTGCTCTTGGAGGCCCAACACTCTCTATAGGAATAGAAGCGTGCATAGACATCAAGCTATTTTCTGGCGCCGTTTCCGGGGAACGAAGAAAAGCTACACCACAGAGAGTTCTACCTCCCACGTCAACCACGCACCAGTTGTGGACAACATTTTGCTATGTTGGATGGATTTCTTTGTTCCAGTAAATTTCAGTAGCTTTGTGCAATGTCCAGAAGTGTTAAGAGTGATTATGTCACCTCTGAATATATGAATTTTCAATTATGCACTAACCCTCTAATGAGTTTGTTTTGAGTTTGGTGTGGAGGAAGTTTTCAAGGGTCAAGATAGGAGGATGATACAATATGATCAAGAAGAGTGAAAAGTCTAAGCTTGGGGATGCCCCCGTGGTTCATCCCTGCATATTTCAAGAAGACTCAAGCATCTAAGCTTGAGGATGCCCAAGGCATCCCCTTCTTC
Source organism: Lolium rigidum (assembly GCF_022539505.1). Lineage (NCBI taxonomy): Eukaryota > Viridiplantae > Streptophyta > Magnoliopsida > Poales > Poaceae > Lolium > Lolium rigidum. The sequence goes on along the minus strand of NC_061513.1, from coordinate 70,678,934 downwards.
ATCGACAACTTATCTGGTCACCTCTAGTGAAACTATATTTTTATTCTGCACATCTTATGTGCTTTACTTGGAGCGTCTGTATGTTTTTGTTTTTGTTTGAATAAAATCGGATCCTAGCATTCCTTGTGTGGGAGAGACACGCTCCGCTGTTTCATATGAACACTGTTGTTCTTAGCTTTACTTTTAATGTTCATGGCGAAGGTTGAAACTGCTTCGTTCATTGTTATATGGTTGGAAACAGAAAATGCTTCATGTGGTAATTGGTATATTTTCTTGAATAATTTGATACTTGGCAATTGTTGTGCTCAAATAGATCATGTTTAAGCTCTTGCATCATGTACTTTGTACCTATTAATGAAGAATTACATAGAGCTTGTTAAATTTTGGTTTGCATGATTGGTCTCTCTAGAGTCTAGATATTTTCTAGTTAAGGTGTTTGAACAACAAGGAAGACGATGTAAAGTCTTATAATGCTTGCAATATGTTCATATGTAAGTTTTGTTGTACCGTTTTATACTTGAGTTTGCTTCAAACAACCTTGCTAGCCTAAACCTTGTATTGAGAGGGAATACTTCTCGTGCATCCAAATCCTTGAGCCAAAAACTATGCCATATGTGTTCACCATACCTACCCACTACATGGTATTTCTCTGCCATTCCAAAGTAAATTACTTGAGTGCTACCTTTAAAACTTCATTCATTGTCTTTGCAATATATAGCTCATGGGAAAATAGCCTTAAAAACTATTGTGGTAAAGAATATGTAGCTATGTATCTTATTTCTTATAAGTTGCTTGTTGAGCGGTAACCATGTTTCTGGGGACGCCTGCTGTTGGCGTGCTAGTAGTTAACACACATCCGTTGGGAACCCCAAGAGGAAGGTGTGATGCGTACAACAGCGAGTTTTCCCTCAGTATGAAACCAAGGTTATCGAACCAGTAGGAGTCAATAAACACGTGAAGGTTGTTGGTGACGGAGTGTAGCGCGGCGCAACACCAGGGATTCCGGCGGCAACGTGGAACCTGCACAACACAATCAAAGTACTTTGCCCCAACATAACAGTGAGGTTGTCAATCTCACCGGCTTGCTGTAAACAAATGATTAGATGTATAGTGCGGATGATGATCATTGTTTGCGAAGAACAGTAAAGAACAATTGCAGTGGATTGTATTTCAGATGTAAAGAATGGACCGGGGTCCACAGTTCATTAGTGGTGTCTCTCCCATAAGATAAATAGCATGTTGGGTGAACAAATTACAGTTGGGCAATTGACAAATAAAGAAGGCATAACAATGCACATACACATATCATGATGAGTACTATGAGATTTAATCAGGGCATTACGACAAAGTACATAGACCGCTATCCAGCATGCATCTATGCCTGAAAGTCCACCTTCAGGTTATCATCCGAACCCCTTCCACCATTAAGTTGCAAACAACAGACAATTGCATTAAGTATGGTGCGTAATGTAATCAACACAAATATCCTTAGACAAAGCATCGATGTGTTATCCCTATTTGCAACATCACATCCACAACCTTAGAACTTTCTGTCACTGTCCCAGATTCAATGGAGGCATGAACCCACTATCGAGCATAAATACTCCCTCTTGGAGTCACAAGTATCAACTTCGCCAGAGCCTCTACTAGCAACAGAGAGCATGCAAGAACATAAACAACATATATGATAGATTGATAATCAACTTGACATAGTATTCAATATTCATCGGATCCCAACAAACACAACATGTAGCATTACAAATAGATGATCTTGATCATGATAGGCAGCTCACAAGATCTAACATGATAGCACAATGATGAGAAGACAACCATCTAGCTACTGCTATGGACCCATAGTCCAGGGGTGAACTACTCACACATCGATCCGGAGGCGATCATGGCGATGAAGAGCCCTCCGGGAGATGATTCCCCTCTCCGGCAGGGTGCCGGAGGCGATCTCCTGAATCCCCCGAGATGGGATTGGCGGCGGCGGCGTCTCTGGAAGGTTTTCCGTATCGTGGCTCTCGGTACTGGGGTTTTCGCGACGAAGGCTTTAAGTAGGCGGAAGGGTAGAGTCGGGGGGCTGACGAGGGCCCCACACAACAGGGTGGCGCGGGCCTAAGCCTGGCCGCGTGGCCCTGGCATGGCGGCGCCTCGTCGCCCCACTTCGTAATCCTTTCGGTCTTCTGGATGCTTCGTGGAAAAATAAGACCCTGGGCGTTGATTTCGTCCAATTCCGAGAATATTTCCTTTGTAGGATTTCTGAAACCAAAAACAGCAGAAAACAACAACTGGCTCTTCGGCATCTCTTCAATAGGTTAGTGCCGGAAAATGCATAATAATGACATAAAGTGTGTATAAAACATGTGAGTATCATCATAAAAGTAGCATGGAACATAAGAAATTATAGATACGTTTGAGACGTATCAACGCCACCAACTATTACACCTTTGTTGAATATCATGTGAGTTGCTATGCATGTACGTCTTGTCTGAAGTAAGGGTGATTTATCATGATCAAATGGTTTGAGTATGCATATTGTTAGAGAAGAACATTGGGCCGCTAACTAAAGCCATGATCCATGGTGGAAGTTTCAGTTTGGACAATCAATCCTCAATCTCTTATGAAAATATTATCTGTTGTTGAATGCTTATGCATTAAAGAGGAGTCCATTATCTGTTGTCTATGTTGTCCCGGTATGGATGTCTAAGTTGAGAATAATCAAAAACGAGAACTCAAATGCGATCTTTCTTCTTAGACCTTTGTACAGGCGGCATAGAGGTACCCCTTTGTGACACTTGGTTGAAACATATGTTATGCAATGACAATCCATGTAAATCCAAGCTAATTAGGACAAGGTGTGAGCACTATTGGTAATCTATGCATGAGGCTTGCAACTTATAGGATGTCTTATACATAACACATATGATTTATTACTACCGTTGACAAAATTGTTTCTATGTTTTAAAAATGAAAAGCTCTAGCACAAAAATAGTAATCCATGCTTCCTCTGCGAAGGGCCTTTCTTCTACTTTATTGTTGAGTCAGTTTACCTACTTCTTTCTATCTTAGAAGCAAACACTTGTGTGAACTGTGTGCATTGATTCTTACATGTTTACATATTGCACTTGTTATATTACTTTGTGTTGACAATTATTCATGAGATAAACATGTTGAAGTTGAAAGCAACTGCTGAAACTTATATCTTCCTTTGTGTTGCTTCAAAGCATTCTACTAAGAATTTATTGCTTTATGAGTTAACTCTTATGCAAGTCTTATTGATGCTTGTCTTGAAAGTATTATTCATGAAAAGTCTTTGCTATATGATTCAGTTGTTTATTCATTGTCTTTACCATTGCTTTGAATCGCTGCATTCATCTCATATGCTTTACAATAATATTGATCACGATTATGATAGCATGTCACTTCACAAATTATCTTTGTTATCGTTTACCTACTCGAGGGAAAGTAGGTACTAAGCTTGGGGATGCTTGATACGTCTCAAACGTATCTATAATTTCTTATGTTCCATGCTACTTTTATGATGATACTCACATGTTTTATACACACTTTATGTCATTATTATGCATTTTCCAGCACTAACCTATTGACGAGATGCCGAAGAGCCAGTTGTTGTTTTCTGCTGTTTTTGGTTTCAGAAATCCTACAAAGGAAATATTCTCGAAATTGGACGAAATCAACGCCCAGGGTCTTATTTTTCCACGAAGCTTCCAGAAGACCGAAAGGGATACTGTAGCACCCTACCTTTTAATAAAGGTAAGATACCTATGTATAGTGCTATTCCCGGGATCACTGATAGCACACACATTACAAAATATAGTAATCATTGCAATAGTATCAAATTACTACATCGTTGATCCAGAGGGTAAAGTAAAAACTTACAAATTGCATAGTCACATGGACTAGCTCAAATAACAGAGTTCAAGTAAACACAGCGGAAATAAATCTTCAATGAGCCTCCATCATCTTCATGTGCCACGGGCAGACATGTTGGAATGTAGACTCGAGATCCTACTAGTACTCCTCTTCCGAAGAACCTGCACGTTTGAATATGCAGCCCCACGAATGGAGGTCAGTACAATGATGTACTGGCAAATGACACTTATTTGGTGGCAGTTTTAGACATGACTATCTACATGATATTTGGCTAGTGGAGTTTATTTGCATAAAGCCAATTTATCCTATTTTTATTTTAAAACAAAACAATTTTGAATTTTCGAAAAGGTTTTACACCAAAATGGGCACATGGTTAAATCCACCATGCACACCAAGTCGATATGACTCCCAAGTCACCACCACATACTATGGTTAAATCCACCATGTACATAGCCCTGGGGTCACTCGACCGGGAAAATCCTCAGGTCACCACCACATACTATGGTTAAATCCACCATGTATGTAGCCCTGAGAAAATCCAGTCCTGAGATTGTTTCTACACAAGTTTTAATCATTCAGAAAATGTGATGAGATTATTCCATACATTCCTTGTCCAGGAGCTCAAATTGTCCATAACCGGGGACACGGCTAAAATCTTAGGTTTAACTCTCGAGAGGTTGTGCACTTTCACCTTACGACCCATTCTACCCAGAGAGAAGAATGAGACAAGATCTTTCAGAAGGAGAATTCAACCATATCAGCTAGACCCGTTCCCCTTGGCCGTCGCCACATCTGAATGTCTAGCAAACAAGTTGAACCTCACAACTTAATTAATCTTGGCAGAGCCCATAATACCATAAGGCTGCACTGGAAGCTATCTAAACATGGACGACTTGGTAATCTCTTTGTTCCTGGGTGGCCAACCACAAGTGAAACTCACAGGCTTAAAACCCATCCCAGGTAATAAACCCCCACACGATCCCCTGGTTAAATCCACCAGGTGTGCGGTCCAGAGCAACCACTCTACATCTGCGAACTCTCAGGTGATAACCCCCACTTAAGTCCACTGGTTAAATCCACCAGGGCACGTGGTTCTGAGTAGCCGCCCACCAATCAATACCATTCCACCCAGGTGTTTCATTATGGTTGTTAATTTTTAGTTTTTAAAACACTCACAACCAAGTAATGAAAAAGCATTGACATTTTGTATTGCAAAGCGAAATAGCATCCTAGCAAGTATCTTGAGAGCGGCTTCACACTACTAGGTTTACTAAGCATATCATATACACTTCACTTTTGAAAAACAAAACCTATCATGCATACTAGTTGAAAAACACTAATGTATAATATAAAATAGGTAGGATTGAATGTCACTTGCCTTTTTGGTAATTGAAGATCGTTCACTTCTCTCAACAATACACGTCGCTCTTCAACGAACTATAAGATAAAATATAGCACACCATAAACACACCATTCAACATCAACAACAAAAATCAAACAAGACAACAATCGGAAATCGCTCTACGGTACTAAGGTGGCATGAGGTTTGGCTTGCAAGATATGGCGGTGAGAGTTTGGATGGCAATTCATATGATTAGGAAGTAATGGACCACTCAAGATAAAATTAAATAATTCTTTATGCTTTACAAAAGCATGAGATAAATTGGAATGGCTCATGTGATTTGAATCACATAAGTTTCAAATAGTGCAACAACTATACTATTGAATAAGTGTGACAACAATTACTCAAAATAGTATAAAATACACATAGGCTTGGGTATGGATTTGTGATATATTGAATTACTCAATTAACTCATTTGTAAATTGAATAGTTCAATATAAGCCAATAAGATTTATTGGGCATGAGGTTGAATATGTATGAATGATATCGAAGATGTGGGTCAAAGATGCTAATGGATATAATGGATTTAAGCTCATGTGGTATGGTGTAGAGTATCTCCACACCTCATTGGTAAGAGGAAAAATCTAAAAATAAGATATGTCACAATTTACTCAAATAGCTCAATTGAAATTTGAGTAATGTGAACTAGTCAACCAAGGGTAGGATATGCATTATCCTTGAACATGATAAATAATTCTAAATGGTTCTGGAAGATGGGTATGATCATAAGGATCATTTTGGCTAAAGGAACTATGTCGAAACCAGTTATAAGACTACACTTTTCACGAAAAATCATTAGAAGGAGTTTTACGGATGGAAGAACTTTCTACACTGAAGTTGTAGAGAATTCCATTACAAGCGTATCGCCAAAAGAATCTCTCCGAAAAAGTTTGTAGGATTTATTTTATAGATGATGTTGCGGACCATGGAAATACCGTGAAAACAAAACGTGCGAATTCGACATGCAAAATGTCCAGAATGATCTAGACATTTTACTGATTCCAACGGTATAAAGTTTGTCGAAAACCGATATGTAGAACTCAAGGTATGAATTTTACAATACGCGGTTAGAATTCTAGTGGTGTCCGAAAAGTTGTCCGAACAAGCTGCTCGGATGGAAAAACTTCCTACACGAAAGTTGTAGAGAAAATAATTATAAACTTAACAACAAAGAAATCATCTAAAACGGAGCCTTGGATCTATTGTTATGGAATTTCAAAGTTTAATATGAGCTATGAGCTAGCACAAAAGTATGAACAGATCGAACGGAAGAACACAGGTTCCTTTAATTGGCCTAACTTTAACCAGATTCAGATCTAACGTGGATCAAGATTTGGATGATTGGTGTATCAAATGAGTTAGGATCTGTGTATCTTAGGAAAGCAAGAGTTGTGTTCGGGCAGGACTTCTATGCATGAACGCATCGGCCTAGCACACAGATGGTGTGTTTAAATATAGGATACAATGTATTAAAACCAGTACTTTCCATGTTCGAGCGCTGAAACGAAGGAGGCATTGTCGGGATCATACCAGCAATCACGTACGTTGTCCATGTTGATATCCGGAACGATAGCACTGACACGGAAAACGTTGGGGAGCTTGGAAGAAGGGCTGCGGAAGTCCTTGACGTCGTACGAACAAGCAGAAATCAGCATCGGGTCATCGTCGCGGAAAGACTTCTGGCTGTGAACGGAGAGGAAAAAAAAGGCATCACGACATGCATACGGTTTAAAGGAAAACGAAGAAGGGAGAGAACCAGGGCCTGAGTTCCTTGGTACCGACGGAAACGACGGCGTCGTCACCGTGGCCGGCGGAACAACGGCAACGTGACAAACAGTCACAACCTGGTGCACCACCATGTCCTCGAGGTAGCCCTTGACAAGAGGAGTCTCCTGGTAAGAGGAATCGACCAGTTGATGACTGGAGGTGACAGGATCTGGCGATGAACTCGAACTTGAGGCTATGGATGGCATTGGTTGGCACGGTCTGTACAGGCCTCCTCTAGGGAATGTTTCAGAATGAAAGTGAGAGAGACAACAGAGGAACACGTGGTGCTCCTCTTGGTTTGCATCAATATGGACTGAGGTGGGAGATCAGGAGGGCTATGTCAATCGGTGGCATTCGGGACGCCGGTTTGGTTTAACACAATAAAATGGAGAGATAATACCCTGAATGGATTCCCCACTAAATTTGTAATAACTTTCGTGTTAAACTCAACAAGAAACGCTTGATAGAATTGATGGGAGAGGCATAAGAAGAGCTACAGCCATTAACGTCTAAAGGTTCCATCTCATGTACGTGCTCATGCACGAGGAAGACGAGCGCTCGCTCGGGCTGGTCGGTCTGGGCCGGATCTGCCTAGTTGGGCCAGGAAAAAAAAAGGCTGGGGCGGCCTTGGCTGGTCAGGTGTGGGGGCGAGCTGGGCCGTTCGGCCTGGCTAGTTTTTTTTATTCAGAAACTTAAAATACACTTTTGGAGGATTAAAAACAATCAGAAAAAGGTAAATAAACTATCGTTGGATTCATCATGAAAAATCCTTTAATATGAGACCAAATTTGGGATAAAAATATAAAATTTATAAAACCAAAATTTGACATACATATCTATGTGGGCATGTGGCTATAGTGCCTTTTTAGGATTTAACTATTTTCTCAAATAAAAATCCATTAAGGATTTGAAAACATTGAAAACCAAGATATGTTTAGTTTTCAAAATACTTTGAAACCAAAAGTATTTGGAAACCAACATTTTTGAAAATACTTTTAATAAACTTCAAAAAGTTTTAAATCTTTGCAAATTTTCAATCAAGTTTAAACAATCAAGCATTTAATTTCTTTTTATTTTACATTTCGAAATTTAGAAAATTTCGGGATGTGACAGATACGAAGTGGGGAGACGAGGCGCCGCCACCATAGGGCCGCGCGGCCAGAGGGGGGCCCACACCGCCCTATCGTGTGGGCCCCTCGTCAGCCCTCCAACGCTTCCCTTCCGCCTACTTAAAGCCTTCGTCGCGAAAACCCCAGTACCGAGAGCCACGATACGGAAAACCTTCCAGAGACGCCGTCGGCGCCAATCCCATCTCAGGGGATTCAGGAGATCGCCTCCGGCACCCTGCCGGAGAGGGGAATCATCTCCCGGAGGACTCTTCATCACCATGATCGCCTCCGGATTGATGTGCGAGTAGTTCACCCCTGGACTATGGGTCCATAGCAGTAGCTAGATGGTTTTCTTCTCCTCATTGTGCTATCATGTTAGATCTTGTGAGCTGCCTATCATGATCAAGATCATCTATTTGTAATGCTACATGTTGTGTTTGTTGGGATCCGATGAATATGGAATACTATGTCAAGTTGATTATCAATCTATCATATATGTTGTTTATGTTCTTGCATGCTCTCCGTTGCTAGTAGAGGCTCGGCCAAGTTGATACTGGTGACTCACGAGAGGGAGTATTTATGCTCGATAGTGGGTTCATGCCTCCATCGAATCTAGGACAGATGACGTAAAGTTCTAAGGTTGTGGATGTGCTTATGCCACTAGGGATAAAACATCAATGCTTTGTCTAAGGATATTTGTGTTGATTACATTACGCACCATACTTAATGCAATTGTCTGTTGTTTGCAACTTAATACTGGAAGGGGTTCGGATGATAACCTGAAGGTGGAAAATTTAGGCATAGATGCATGCTGGACAGCGGTCTATGTACTTTGTCGTAATGCCCTGATTAAATCTCATAGTAGTCATCGTGATATGTATGTGCATTGTTATGCTCTCTTTATTTGTCAATTGCCCAACTGTAATTTGTTCACCCAACATGCTATTTATCTTATGGGAGAGACACCACTAGTGAACTGTGGACCCCGGTCCATTCTTTACATCTGAAATACAATCTACTGCAAACTCGTTCTTTATTGTTCTTCGCAAACAAACATCATCTTCCACACTATACATTTAATCCTTTGTTTACAGCAAGCCGGTGAGATTGACAACCTCACTGTTAAGTTGGGGCAAAGTATTGTGATTGTGTTGTGCAGGTTCCACGTTGGCGCCGGAATCCCTGGTGTTGCGCCGCACTACACTCCGCCACCAACAACCTTCACGTGTTCCTTGACTCCTACTGGTTCGATAACCTTGGTTTCTTACTGAGGAAAAACTTGCTGCTGTACGCATCACACCTTCCTCCTGGGGTTCCCAACAGACGTGTGTCAACTACACGCCAGCAAAGCCTCACTCGCCGCGATGACCACTACCGCAGAGGCAACCTCTACGCCAGCGGTCGCCGATTGCTCTGCCTCGTCCGCACGGACGCGCGTCATGTTGCAGCGGTTGGAACCGAGGAAGTCGGAAGCGCGGTACGTGGATGGGGTTTTTTCACAGTGTGGCGGATGGGAGGCGCTCGGGAGAGACGATGAGGCCTATGATTATAGGGTAGCTATGATTATATAACCTCTGACTGACCTAGGTATACCCTTCGGGTACCCATTATTAGTATACCTGGCTCGGCGCGTCCCAATATGGAGAAGGCCCAATAAGGAAACCCGGAGAAGTAATCGACTAGAACTCTTGTAAAAAACCCTAGGATGGTTGCATATAAAGCTAGCCAGGGCACCCGATAGGGAGGAGGGGGAGGAGGAGGAGGATAGATAGACAACATAGCTCCGCTACGGCAGTACCCTGTAAACATACTTATGATCATATACTAGATTGCTAGCAGCACGTAGGGATCCTCCACCGAGGGGATCCGAAGCTGGGTATATCGTGTGCCCAATCTCGCTCCCGGAATCTCCATCGTCGCTCTCTCCCGAAACCCAAGTCTACAATACGTAGGCATTGGCGAGGTGATCCCTCGTCAATTGACGCCGTCTGTGGGAAGCGCGGCGACTGGATTTTGTCATCCGGGCGGGATCCATCGACTTTATCATCAGCAACGCAACGTACAGATTTCATCTGGCTTTCGGTTCATCATCATCAATCGACTGGTTTCCGTCGGTGTAGCTTATCGCGGATGCTCATGGCCGCGCGGCAGCATGCTTCGAGTCCATGATCAAAATCAGGAAGTACCACTCCACGTGGAGGAGTTGCTACAGGAAACAAATCGTGTTGGCCCAGACTAGTAAAAACCGGATCGGAACTTTCCTAACACCACAAGAAAGCTGATGGATTTTTTTATCTGCTCAATCTCATCTCCTTTGTTTCTCCGTAAAGTTCCACTTCAATTATTATTGTGTCATTTCTAATGTTTTGCGTGTTGCCTCTTCCTATGTACCTGAGGAGTCTGTTCATAAAAGTGGGATTAGAGGTCATCGGCCGCTCACCAGTGCGTACCAGCCAGCGCGTTTGCGTCGCGAATTCGTAATCCGACAAAAATAATCAGGTGCTATATTTCCAATTTATTATTATTTATAAAATTTATTTCGCCAAATATTTTTTCGCCTCGTACTATTACTTGCTCGCAGAATTTTTTGCGCTGCCATATAACTACAGATCGGAACAAGTTTCGACGACTTCGTCGCGTACAATCGCATGCTCGGGGGCTCGCCTGCCGTTAACCCGACAACTCGCACACGCCTCGCCCGGGGGCTCGCCTACCGTGAACTCGACGATTCTCTCTTCCATGCCGACTACTTCCACCTTGTCGAATATTTTCGGCTAAACGCCGCATGGCTCCGCTGCATCGGCTGCGTCCGCTACATCGACTCCGTATGCCGGCTGACCTACTTCCACATCGACTCCGTCACACCCGATAAAAAAGCTAAGTGTTCCTCTTCGGAGAGTTCATTATTGTTTACTTTCGTCACACTCGAATACTCGGGGCTGCACCATTACATCATTAGAGCAAATTCACCCAACACTGGGGGCTGTGCCATTACTTTGTTACCACAAATACACTCGATTACCTGGTCAATTTCTTTTCTTCGCCTCTGGATATATCTCCTTCGGCTCAGTGGATTTATTTTCGGCTTAGTGAAATTACCTTCTTCGGATCAGTGGATTCATCTTCTTCGGCTTATTGGATTTTGTCTTCGTTGGATTCATCTTATAAGATTCATCTATATGGATATTACTAGTTTACTCTTATACGGCATTACCCGAGGCGTTTCGGGTCAGTGGATTTATCATCGTGGATTATTACTGGATTTATTTTCTTCGGCGGATCCATCTTCTATGGTTATTACTAGATTCTTCGGTTCAATGGATTCATCCTCTATATGGATCCATATTATATTATTGTCAATGGTTTCGTCTTAAATGGCTTCACCTTATATGACGCCACGATTCCATCAACTTCTTCCGACGTCATGACTAACACTCGAGGGCTCGACAACAACTTCGCCGCGGGTCTCAACTGATGTACAACGCCCAAGCACCAATCATAACATCACCCCAGTAGCGCTCGGAGGCTCGGCTATTTCTTCATCAACAATTTGGCGACATCTATTATCGCTATTTGGTGGTTTCTACTTCAGCTCGACTTCTTCTATGCAGTCAAAGACTTTATTGCGCGTCGACTCTGTCGTATCTAATAAGCTAAGTGTTTCTTTTTAATTTACATAAAGTTGATTATCATTTACTTTTGCCGCACACGACACTCGGGGGCTGTGCGGCATAAATTCACTTTACATATCATCGAATCCGAGCATCGGACACTGCATTTGAAAAAGAGAGTCAAGAAAAAGATAGAAAAAGTTTTTTTTTATTTGTGCAGGAGAAAGCAAATTTCAAAGTATACAAGTTCTTGAGCCTATGTCCGGATGCGCACACCCGACCATAGCCTCAGGGGCTACTCCAATCTGGAGCGCTGGTCGTGCACCCGACGAAATTGTCTTCAAAATAGAACTCGATGAACTCTTCTTCAAGGAGGAACCCGAAGAAATTATCTTCAAGAGAGAACCCGACGAAATCTTCTTCAGGGAGGAACCCAACGAAATCTTCTTCAGGGAGGAACCCGACGAAATCTTGAGAGAACCCGACGAAATTGTCTTCAAAAGAGAACTCGAAGAAATTTTCTTCAAGAGAGAACCCGACGAAATCTTGAGAGAACCCGACGAAATTGTATTCAAGAGAGGACAGGACCCAACGAAATTTATCCTGAAGGAGGAACATGAAATTTTTTCCTCAAGGAGGACCCGAAGAATTTTCCTCAAGAAGGACCCGAAGAATTTTCCTCAAGGAGGACCCGAAGAATTTTCCTCAAGGAGGACCCGAAAAATTATCCTCAAGGAGGACCCGAAGAATTGTCCTCAGGAAGGACCGGAAGAATTGTCCTCAAGGAGGACCCGATGAAATTCTCTTCAAAGAGGAACCCGATGAAATTGCCTCCAAAGAGGAACCAAAAAAAAGAGGTGGAAAAATCTTCAGGTCCATTGACTTGTCATTTATTCCGATCAAGAGCACTGGCGGTGTATTCAACGACAATATAGAAGAACCCAATACATTTGGCTATCTCATCGCGCCCGAGAAAAATATAGAAGAACCCGCAAAATGGGTCATTACATCAGCTGAACAAAGCGCTAGACAACATATTCTCGGAGCGCGTCCGCCGCGGTAAAAACTCCGAATGCCGTGAATCGTAAAAAGGTCACGAAGGTAAGACCCCAGGATCCGTCCTGTGTGGCGTGGCATCGCACCCGAATGCGCTCTGCTACTTTTTTCAACATCAACAGATGTAAAGAAAAATCCCGGCGGACGCGCTGTGGACCCGATAATTTTGCTGGAATTCAGTTTCGGTAAGTCCTAAAGCGGCATGTTCTGAATTATGCCAGTATCCCGAATTTGTGTCCGGGGACGCGAGTTTGAAGTAGGTTTATCCGGATTTTCCACTAGAGCAATTAACTGGTACCTGATCCGTCAGATGAACCAGCCCCATTTACCAATATCCCTGTACAATATATTTGACGAAGAAAATATAGTGTCTCTTTGGTCTCGAAGAATTTGAAAAGGATAAAAAGCATGGAAATTTCATTCGATTCTGTAAATATATAAAGGTTAGTAGACTCAACTCGACTCTGCGACTCGAGTAGAGCCTACTCCCATCAGGAGCGCTGGATTTCATTAAGTCCTCCAACAGGAGTCGATCAAAAGAGGGGTTGCGCCCAGAAATATAGTCAAGTTATTCATCGAGTAGTACAACTTGAGTCTATTCCCAAGTGCAAGCACTTTCCCATAGACTCGGGGGCTACTCCCATCGGGAGCGCTTCCGCGCACCCGATAGGAAAATAATTTTGATAATCATCGACATCATCTACGCTACACATGATCTACGATATTGACCTGATGTATTTTCTAGATCAATGGCCTCTCCTTGTATTTCTTCGACTTCGGAGATGATTATGCTTGGAGTCTCTACGCAAGTCTTTGACTTCCCTAGACACTCGGGGGCTACTGACCTGGGTATACCCTCCGGGTACCCACTATTAGTATACCTGGCTCGGCTCGGCCCAATATGGAGAAGGCCCAACAAGGCAACCCAAAGAAGTAGTCGACTAGGACTCTTGTAAAAACCCTAGGCTGGTTGCATATATGAAGCTTGGCTGGGCACCCGATAGGGAGGAGGGGGAGGAGGAGGAGGATAGATAGACAACATAGCTCCACTACGGCGGTACCCTGTAAACATACTTATGATCATATACTAGATTACTATAGCAGCACGTAGGGATACTCAACCGAGGGGACCCGAAGCTGGGTATATCGTGTGCCCAATATCGCTCCCGGAATCTCCATAGTCGCTCTCTCCCGAAACCCAAGTCTACAATACGTAGGCATTGGCGAGGTGATCCCTCGTCACTGACCCTCTGTATCCAGGAGTGGATGCGTGGGTGTGGACATGTGTAGTCGTGCAGTCGTGCGTGTACTCGACTTTCTATTTTCCGGGAAACGTGTAATTTTTTTTCTTGGTCCATTTAACTTCATGTGGGGCCCACTATACCATTCTTCCAACAGTCATAAGTAATTCAAAATCATTCAGAAAAATATGAGACCTTAACATTTTCATTATTTGTATTAAATAATGTCCATGAAAAATAATAGCCTTGAAAAAACAAATCCTCCATGCCAATCCTCACTCAAAGTTCACATCGTACTGCGACGTCAGTCATGCCCGTCTACTCCAAGTAACTTCCTCTTGAGCAATTTGTCTTGGTACATTCTTCAAATGAACCAAAATTTCGCACAGGGATGCATCATCACATGGAAAATGGCGCTACCATTGCGTCTTCCATTTTGTTTGAATTTTTCAAAATTGCCATGCCCTAACAAAAAAAAGGTACGTTCCTTCTATGAAGCATGTATCAGAAAGCCATTACCAAACCTGGGGAGGGGGGCATGGTGGTGTGATGATACATCACATTTGGACCATACAACACCATTTGGACCAACCAAAAAAAGCTTCAACCACCCTACAAAAACCCTGGTTGACCCTAGTTTGACCAGTATTCCGAAAGTCGTACATAATTCAAAATTCTTCAGAAAAATACGAAACCTTCACATTTGGACTATTTGCGTCGGATAATGTCCATGAAAAAATATAGCCCTACAAAATAACCCCCTTCCCCAATCGTATCTCAATGTTCAGGACTAGTGCGATGGTCGCCCGTCTACCCCAATTAGCTTTCTCTTGACCAATATGTGACCTTACATTGTTCACATGAACCTAAATTTGGAACATGGGCGCATCATCATATCCATGGAAAATGGAAGCTACCATATTGTCTTCCCATTTTTGTTTGAAATTTTCAAAATTGTCCTATCCTAAACACAAACTTAATTACACCTGGATTTCCTCAATAGTTCAGAGGACACAACGATCGTGGGATCTCCTTTGAGACCACTCCAAGAGTCACTCATTTCTTTCGAGCCTTAATTAGGAAATTATATGCATGATATCTATAAACTACCAAATGTCCTGGTCAATGGAATGAAGGTCCTTAACCAACACATGGGCCAAGAGATTGATTTTCGTGCAGTGCACAACATGTCGCCATTGCTTTTGGGAAATTTGCCTGTACCTCGACGGGTGTCATGTGCCCGCTGTTCGCCCCCATATAGCGCATGCTCTGTGTGTTTCTCTTTTTGACACCGCCACCGGCAAAAAGATTCATCATGGATCATGACTAGCGAGAAAGTTCTACAACATGCCCATATAACTTAGCAAGTCCTATATATATACCAAATGTAGTGGAGAGAGATGGAAGAAACTTGCTTCAACAGTATATCATTGACTACAAGATATACCATGATATTACTAAGTTCAAAGTTACATTTTTTCGAATCAAATTAAAATTTTAAACATTCATATTATGTTGACTACAATTCCTAGAATTTGCAAATAAAATTTTGAAATACGCAAGAAAAAACGAAATTGAAAAATATTACATAAATAGCATGGCAAGAAGACAAAAAGCACAAAATGACAATATTCACATAGAAACATGTCATATTTTTTATCTGTGTGTTTATTTCAAATTTGTGTTTGAAATTTCCAAGGGATGTAAGTACACATCTTGTGAACACCCCCAAGTTTTCAAATCTTTATATGCTTGTAAATTTGAATTTTAGAAGTGGTACCATGTCACATGTAATGTATCATTGGATTTTCCCATCCCCTATTTGCACCCCCAACAGAGACCCCCCTCTCCCATAAGGATTGCGTCTGTGGAGGTGTCCCCTCTCCATGCCTTAGAGCAAGTATATAATAGTATAGCCAACTTCTAGCTATAAAGTGAGTGTGGTGAGTCATCTTGAGCAAACATAGAGCTACACTGTACCATAGTGAGTTATAAAAATATACTAGTAATACGTTTTGAACATATATATGGCCCACCTTTCATTTTCACAAAGTGCCTACGAGAAATAGCTAGAGCCCACTCCCTATCTCCCTCCTCTCCTCTCTGCTCAAACTAGATAAGAATATTATTCGAGAGATGTTGGAAATGAGCAGAATGTAGGGAAGGAATCTTCGCGGGGGGAGTACCGTAGATGGGAGAAAATTGCACAAACCACCACTTATTGATGTTGTTCTCATTACACAAAACACTGACTTCACATGTTTTTTTGCACATTCCACCAACCATATGTAAGATTAGGCTGTTTAAGAGCAAATCAGATGATCGAGGACCACCAATACTTTTTATTCCAGATTTTATCAATTTCCAAGATTGAACACGTACCCTTTCAAATATTACAATTTTTATTTTTATTTTAGAAGTTCATTTTTTCATCAAATTTTTGGCTAATCTCACAAAAAGTGATATAACTTTCAAGGGTTTTCTATTTCCGTGCCCTCGGGTCCTTAGTTGTGCTCAGTTTTCCCCAGCCGCTTAGTTTTTCCTCAGTTTCCCCAAGCCCTTTCTGAAACCCTCACAAGTGCTGGAACGGCCGTTTGCCCGACGGGTCAGCAACTTTGACCGTTATGTACTAACTAGTGGGACCACGTAGAGCATGCAAAGACACGTTGGACCATCCATCTTTGTTTGACCGTAAGCATCGCCGTATCCCTGACCAAAACAAGGACGAGTGGAGCTTCGGTACGTCGAATGAAAAGTGAGGCCATGATGCTGACAGAAGGGGCAATACGCGGGTAGGATTAGATTTTTAAACGGAGCTCTACAGCGATGGCACGGAGGAGGTGGCCTGCGGGGTGCCGAGATGAGATCGACGTTCACAAAGAAATGCATGAGGCGAGACCAGACGCATTCGATAGATATGAAGTAGACGCGTTTAACCATGCAAAGAAGAGAAGAAATGGTCGAGGACATCGAGGACTACTTCAACACTTTGACTGACGGTGTCGGACACGAACGCGGGCAATGTAGAGATAACTAGTGTCTCTCGTTTCTGGCGTGTATAGATGGGTGCTAGGGGAGTGTGGTGGCGAAGGGAAACACCTCGCGGTGGTCTGTGGCGTCCAGCACAGCGGGGCGGCGTGGACGTGCCCACGGGGGCGTGCATGTTCGGCATTGGCATCAACATGTACTTTCGTCATTGGCCTCGGTGGTATCTCTGGTGTGTCAGTGATCGAATGAGGGAACGTAATTGAGGGTGCATCCCGACAGTGACCTAGCAGTGGCGGCGAGCATAGTCGTTCTGACCATGCCGATATCGGCATCAGCATCGTTTGGAGGCTGTGGTGCTCGAATCATGGTGGAAATTGTGATATTATTATATAGAAAATAGCTAGATCTCTAAATTGATGCATATGAAGCTACTGTAGGATAACGTTGCATAGAAAACAAAAATTTTCCTACCGCGAACACGCAATCCAAGCCAAGATGCAATCTAGAAGACGGTAGCAACGAGGGGGTATCGAGTCTTACCCTTGAAGAGATTCCAAAGCCTACAAGATGAGGCTCTTGTTGCTGCGGTAGACGTTCACTTGCCGCTTGCAAAAGCGCGTAGAAGATCTTGATCACGATCGGTTTCGGCGCCACGAACGGGCAGCACCTCCGTACTCGGTCACACGTTCGGTTGTTGATGAAGACGACGTCCACCTCCCCGTTCCAGCGGGCAGCGGAAGTAGTAGCTCCTCTTGAATCCGACAGCACGACGGCGTGGTGTCGGTGGCGGTGGAGAATCCCGGCGGAGCTTCGCTAAGCGTGCGGGGAAGAAGGAGGAGTGGGACGGCTAGGGTTTGGGGAGAGGGGGTGGCCGGCCTCTATGGGGTGCGGCCAGCTTGTGGCTTTGTGGTGGCCGGCCCCCTCCTTGGCCCTCATTATATAGGTGGAACACCCAAGAGTTGGTCTACAAGTCTTCGAATAAGACCCCAAACCAAAACCTTCCATATGACATGAAACCTACCCAAGCTAGGATTCCCACTAGAGGTGGGATTCCCACCTTCCCTTGGGAGGGGTGGCCGGCCACCTTAGGTGGAGTACACCTGGGACTCCACCCCCTAGGGTTGGCCGGCCATGGTGGTGGAGTCCCTTCGGGACTCCGCCTTCCAAAGTGACTTTCTTCCGGATTTTTCTAGAACCTTCTAGAACCTGCCATAAATGCACCGGATCATTTCCAAACTTGGAATATGACTTCCTATATATGAATCTTATTCTCCGGACCATTCCGAACTCCTCGTGATGTCCGGGATCTTATCCGGGACTCCGAACAAATATTCGAACTCCATTCCATATTCAAGTTCTACCATTTCAACATCCAACTTTAAGTGTGTCACCCTACGGTTCGTGAACTATGCGGACATGGTTGAGTACTCACTCCGACCAATAACCAATAGCGGGATCTGGAGATCCATAATGGCTCCCACATATTCAACGATGACTTCGGTGATCGAATGAACCATTCACATACGATACCAATTCCCTTTGTCACGCGATATTTTACTTGTCCGAGGTTTGATCATCGGTATCACTCTATACCTTGTTCAACCTCGTCTCCGACAAGTACTCTTTACTCGTACCGTGGTATGTGGTCTCTTATGAACTTATTCATATGCTTGCAAGACATTAGACGACATTCCACCGAGAGGGCCCAGAGTATATCTATCCGTCATCGGGATGGACAAATCCCACCGTTGATCCATATGCCTCAACTCATACTTTCCGGATACTTAATCCCACCTTTATAGCCACCCATTTACGCGAATGGTGTTTGGTGTAATCAAAGTACCTTTCCGGTATAAGTGATTTACATGATCTCATGGTCGTAAGGACTAGGTAACTATGTATTGAAAGCTTATAGCAAATAACTTAATGACGAGATCTTATGCTACGCTTAATTGGGTGTGTCCATTATATCAATCATATAATGATATAACCTTGTTATTAATAACATCCAATGTTCATGATTATGAAACTAATCATCCATTAATCAACAAGCTAGTTTAAGAGGCATACTAGGGACTTCTTGTTGTCTACATATCACACATGTACTAATGTTTCGGTTAATACAATTATAGCATGATATATAAACATTTATCATAAACATAGAGATATAAATAATAACCACTTTATTATTGCCTCTAGGGCATATCTCCTTCGCTCTCCCACTTGCACTAGAGTCAATAATCTAGTTTACATTTGTAAAGATATAACACCTTGGCCTTATGGTGCTTTATCATGTATTGCTCACGGGAGAGGTTTTTAGTCAACGGATCTGACACGCTCGGAAACGTATGTATTTTGTAATTCATTTGCGTCTCAACGCATCACTCATTTCCAAATGAGTCGGCATTAAATATGTTTGATCTTCCGGTGGAACCTTAATTCCGCTGTTCTGAAATATGTCACTAATATTGTCACACACAATATAGCTTCAAAGTTCTGACTCTGTCGGAACTACACCAAGTTCTCAAAGAACCTCTTGACTTAACATCCTTTGTCATTGTCAAAATAATGACATACTTTGCCTTCTTTTGTAGAATCCGTCACAATATTTAGAACTCTTCTAAATCTAGCATAGACAACTTCTAGCTCATTGTGCTACCTTTTAAACAATACTTAGTCTAATTTGAGATTGAAATTATATTTTATATGTGACAAAACCAATATCGGTGTAACACCTTACAGCGATTTGTTTTTTCATTTCTTCATACAAAAATATATATATATATATCCTTAGTTCTTCTAAAGTACTCAAGGATATTCTTACTGTCGTCCAATGATCATCATATGAATCATTCTGATATATGCTCATAACACTTTATAGCACATGATATCTGATTGTGTACATATTATTTGTGATCTATAATCACTCATGTGTTTTTACTCATTGAGTGTCAGATACACTCAAGTCTTGTTAAACCTTCACATGACAAGAACATTTTCTTAATATTTCTATATTGAACTACTTCAATATCCATCATATGTACTTTGACTTAAACTTATTTATATGTTTCAATCTATCTTCGTAGATCTTGACACTAAATTTGTTTCAGTCCATATCCTTTCATTGAAGTTAATTTCTCAATGAAACCTTTTTAATCAAGTATATAATTACATCATTTATAATCAACTATATGTCATCTACATAAAGTATTATAAATATGTCTCAGCGCTCCCACTTAATTTCTTGCAAATGCAAGCCTCTTCATCGTCTCTGATGAAATCAAAAACTCTTTGACTATTTCATCTGGTGAAGATTCCAACTCCACGATACTTACTTCATCCAATTGAAGTTCGTATACCTATCTAGTATTCTACGGACCAGCAAAACTCTTGGTTGTATCTTGTATACATCTTTATTACACACTTCTGTTAAGTAATGTATTTTGCCATCCTACTAGCATATCTCATAAAAGAAATATGTAGCGATTACTAGAATAATCCTCATAGACTATAAGCATTGATACGGAAGATCTAATCTTATCGTAGTCAACTCTTTGAACTTTGTCGTAAACAACTTTTCGACAAGTCGAGCTTCTTCAAGGATATTTCATCCAAGTCCATCAATTCTATAGATCCATTTACTTTCAAAAAGTATTTATCTATCTTGGATTTCATGGCGTATAGCCATTTTAACGGAGTCAGGGCCCATCATAACTTCTTTGTTTGTAGTTGGTTTATCATTGTTCAAAATCAATTCTTTGTCCACAAATCATTTATTTGATCACAAAGTAAACCATACCTACAAGGTTCAATATGTACTTCGATCTCCATGGCTAAAACACTTTGTAGTCATGGGAGCCATGATCGTTATGGCCGCTTCCGAAACCAATTCCGATGCTGCGCTACTCTGATCATTATGCTCAGGTTCATAAACCTTATCAAATTATATTGTCCTCCCACTCAAATACTTCACTAGAAACAATTTCTCGGAAATAAGAAACATTGACAAACACTTTTGTCTTTGTCTTGTGGGAAGAATTCCCAATTAAATCTCCTGGGATAACCAACAAAGACATTCATCCGATTTTGGTTGTAAACTCTTAGACCAAAATTTAAAGAAAAGACTATTAGGGTTTATACCCATACCATAACTTGTATGGTGTCATTTCAACGGATCATGATGATGCTCTATTTAGTGTAAAAGCGGTAGTCACTAAAGCATAATCCACAAAAATATAATGGCGTCATAGTATTTTATCTCATCATTAATCCAACAAGGTTTGGATACATATCTCGGATACTATATCATCATTATGATACTCCAAGAAATGTGAGTTGTAGAACAATTTCATAACTCTCTTAGATGTTCGCTAAAACTCGTAATTCAAATATTTCCACCATGATCCAATCATAGATATTTGATTTTTCTATTACGATGATTTCCACTTCATGCTGAAATTTATTTGAATCCTATTCAAATGTTTCAAACTTTTCCTTATTGAATACATCCACATATATACTCAATTCATTGTTTGAAAGTTTTCATGAAGTAGAAGAATCTTCCGCACACAACTATGCCCAATGAACCACATATATCATTATGTATGTTTTCACTAAGTTAGTTGCCCGTTCAACTCTTCGGCCTATGAACGGTATTTCAGTCATTAACTTTTAGAAAAGATTTTGCAAGTGCCAAACGATTCAACAAATCGAATGACTCCAAAAAATCCATTTGCATGGAGTTCCTTCATGCGATCTTTTCTTACATGACCTAAATTGCGGTTCCACAAATAAGTGGAATTCAAATCATTTGCCTTATGGCATTTTTAGCGTCAGTGTTTATGTGTGTTTCACCATTAAGATTTATAATAACTTATCCATCGTATATGGAGTAATGTCATAATTTGAACAACTCATTGTTTTCATTTGACCAGAGCAAAATAACAATTATTAAGTTCTTTATTATAAATTCTAAGGGCTAGATAGAATGCCAACGACGAACATAATAACACTTTATTTTGTTCCGTACGTGCATTCCTATCATATTCCTTGTCGATCCACTTAGGCCATTGTATTCTTGTATTGCGTTGTTTTGTATGACACTTCATACCAACCAATATGGTACTAATACCCAAGAATTTCATTGTGTGACTTAACTAGGAATACAACCATAACATGTATATCATTTATATACACCTGAGCTAGACTTTCTAGTCTTTTCTTTTCTTTTGCCAAAATATCTTTTGCAGCTTCTCTTTTAGCTTTCCTCATTATTCAGAAAAACATTTCAACATCAATAACTTCTAGGTTTGTTGGTCAAATACCAATAACCTTGAGGTTCTTACTTTGAAGTTGATCATCATATGACAAGTGTTTCAGATTTCACTATTAGTAAATATGTAATACGATGAACAATTTCACTCATAATTTTATCCATCAATTCATGATAACTTTCTGAGACCATGTCTGTACATGCTAGGCTCATAAAGTTTAAACCTTAGTATTCGCATATGCAAAACTGGCTTGCACCCGTTGGAAGCACACGTAGAATCTATAACACCCGATCATCACGTGATGCTTCGAAACGACGAGTCTTAGCAACGGTGCATACTAAGAACAATCACTTCATGGATATGCGAATATCGTTAGTGCCCCAATAGTTGGAGGATTGGGACGCCTTGCGTCTTCAACCTTCGTACATTCTCATAAAACTTATGAGTTTATGTAGTCTCACCAAATTTATATTCTATCATCTTGCAATAAGGTCTTAGATATCACATATATCTCGTACCTTGATTATTTCTGAAAACTAAATTTTCAGCTCCTTACTTTTCAAACAGATTTGAACTTTAAGTTTCACGGAGACAAGATAACTTTAGGTACTAATTGAAACCATAGCTCTCTGAATCAACAAAGTGAGTTTCACTAAATGTTTGCAATAGGACTTAATCATTTCTTGATTCATTAACAATACGGTACCAATCCGTAAAGTTTCTAGTCGATTTTAACAAGTATTTCTATCTCAATTATAAGACTAGCGCATAGTAGTAAACGGATGCCAATACTACAAAATTAATTCAAAATACTACCCGGACTATGTTTATGATAATTAGTTCATGTTTTAATCTAATTACTAATGAACTCCCACTTAATACAACATCCCTCATAGTTGTTAAGTGGTACACGATCCAAATTCACTACACCAAAAACCGATCATCACGTGAGATGATGTAGCTTCAATGGTGAACATCAACATGTTGATCATATCATCCATATGACTCGTGTTCAACCTTTCGGTTTCCGTTGTCCCGAGGCCATGTCCGTACATGCTAGGCTCGTCAAGCAAACCCAAGTATTCCGCGTGTGCAACATGGCTTACACCCGTTGTATGTTTGAGTTTATCACATCCGATCATCACGAGATGCTTCAAAACGTCGAACTATATCAACGGTGCATACGAGGGGAGAACACTTTATTATCTTGATATTAATGTGAGGGATCATCTTATAATGCTACCGTCGCGATCTAAGCAAAATAAGATGCATAAAGGATTAACATCACATGCAATTCATATGTGATATGATATGGCCCTTTAGTCTTTGCGCCTTCGATCTTCATCTCCAAAGCACGGACATGATCTCCATCATCAACGGGCATGATCTCCATCATCGTCGGCGTAGCGTCAAGGTTCATGGCGCCGTCTTCATGGTTGTTCACCTCATGTAGCAACTATTACAACTACTTTGAAATACTACTCAACATGAAATTTAAAGACAACCATAAGGCTCCCGCCGGTTGCCACAATACAATAATGATCATCTCATACATATTCATCATCATATTATGGCCATATCACATCACCAAACCCCGCAAAAACAAGTTAGACGCTCTCTAATTTGGTTTGCATATTTTACGTGGTTTAGGGTTTTCGAGTATAGATCTAATCTACCTACGAACATGAACCACAACGTTGATACTAATGTTGTCAATAGAAGAGTAAATTGAATCTTTACTATAGTAGGAGAGACGAGACACCCGCAAAGCCTCTTATGCAATACAAGTTGCATGTCGAACGAGGAACAAGTCTCATGAACGCGGTCATGTAAAGTTAGTCCGAGCCGCTTCATCCCACTATGCCATAAAGATGCAAAGTACTCAACTAAAGATAACAAGAGCATCAACGCCCACAAAACCATTGTGTTCTACTCGTGCAACCATCTATGCATAGACACGGCTCTGATACCACTGTAGGATAACGTTGCATAGAAAACAAAAAAAAATTCCTACCGCGAACACGCAATCCAAGCCAAGATGCAATCTAGAAGACGGTAGCAACAAGGGGATGATCAAGACTAACCCTTGAAGAGATTCCAAAGCCTACAAGATGAGGCTCTTGTTGCTGCGGTAGACGTTCACTTGCCGCTTGCAAAAGCGCGTAGAAGATCTTGATCACGATCGGTTTCGGCGCCACGAACGGGCAGCACCTCCGTACTCGGTCACACGTTCGGTTGTTGATGAAGACGACGTCCACCTCCCCGTTCCAGCGGGCAGCGGAAGTAGTAGCTCCTCTTGAATCCGACAGCACGACGGCGTGGTGTCGGTGGCGGTGGAGAATCCCGGCGGAGCTTCGCTAAGCGTGCGGGGAAGAAGGAGGAGTGGGACGGCTAGGGTTTGGGGAGAGGGGGTGGCCGGCCTCTATGGGGTGCGGCCAGCTTGTGGCTTTGTGGTGGCCGGCCCCCTCCCCTTGGCCCTCATTATATAGGTGGAACACCCAAGAGTTGGTCTACAAGTCTTCGAATAAGACCCCAACACCAAAACCTTCCATATGACATGAAACCTACCCAAGCTAGGATTCCCACTAGAGGTGGGATTCCCACCTTCCCTTGGAGGGGTGGCCGGCCACCTTAGGTGGAGTCCACCTGGGACTCCATCCCCTAGGGTTGGCCGGCCATGGTGGTGGAGTCCCTTCGGGACTCCGCCTTCCAAAGTGACTTTCTTCCGGATTTTTCTAGAACCTTCTAGAACCTGCCATAAATGCACCGGATCATTTCCAAACTTGGAATATGACTTCCTATATATGAATATTATTCTCCGGACCATTCCGGAACTCCTCGTGATGTCCGGGATCTTATCCAGGACTCCGAACAAATATTCGAACTCCATTCCATATTCAAGTTCTACCATTTCAACATCCAACTTTAAGTGTGTCACCCTACGGTTCGTGAACTATGCGGACATGGTTGAGTACTCACTCCGACCAATAACCAATAGCGGGATCCGGAGATCCATAATGGCTCCCACATATTCAACGATGACTTCGGTGATCGAATGAACCATTCACATACGATACCAATTCCCTTTGTCACGCGATATTTTACTTGTCCGAGGTTTGATCATCGGTATCACTCTATACCTTGTTCAACCTCGTCTCCCGACAAGTACTCTTTACTCGTACCGTGGTATGTGGTCTCTTATGAACTTATTCATATGCTTGCAAGACATTAGACGACATTCCACCGAGAGGGCCCAGAGTATATCTATCCGTCATCGGGATGGACAAATCCCACTCGTTATCCATATGCCTCAACTCATACTTTCCGTATACTTAATCCCACCTTTATAGCCACCCATTTACGCAGTGGTGTTTGGTGTAATCAAAGTACCTTTCCGGTATAAGTGATTTACATGATCTCATGGTCGTAAGGACTAGGTAACTATGTATTGAAAGCTTATAGCAAATAACTTAATGACGAGATCTTATGCTACGCTTAATTGGGTGTGTCCATTATATCATTCATATAATGATATAACCTTGTTATTAATAACATCCAATGTTCATGATTATGAAACTAATCATCCATTAATCAACAAGCTAGTTTAAGAGGCATACTAGGGACTTCTTGTTGTCTACATATCACACATGTACTAATGTTTCGGTTAATACAATTATAGCATGATATATAAACATTTATCATAAACATAGAGATATAAATAATAACCACTTTATTATTGCCTCTAGGGCATATCTCCTTCAGCTACATATATATTCTTGGTCATAATCCCCTTATCTAAAGGGGATGGATGCATGGCTTCACGTCTTCGTCGCTTTCGTCGTCCGTGTAGTAGTACTTCCTGCACATTGTTCCATCGAACACCTTCACTGCGAGCACATCTTTGCCTTCATATTTGAAGTGTACGAAGCAGCCGAAATCCACGCCGTGCGCGATGGCGAAATTCTCCCAGTCCGTCAAAAGGACCTCCATGGTCCATAGACGAGGACCGTAGCCAGCTGTTTGCAGATACACCTTAGCGGGCTCCTGGCCATCAAGATAGTCCGCAAACTTTTTTGGGAGTGCCTGCAAAGAAATCGGCGCTCGAAATTAAAGATTTTTAAGAACATGCACATAATTAATCACATGCATCATATATGTGGGAACACGTACGTACCTTCTTGGCCAAAGGGTCTTCATTGATGACGATGAAGAACTCCTCTATGATCAATGGCAGTGTTGACGGTGGTGGTGGCAATGAGGATGATCCACCACCCCGGCCGCCCCTTCCCCTTTCGGTCGGCGTCCGAGACGTGGAAGCCATAGCAATGGATCAAGTGTATGTGAACGAAGAAGAGAGAAGTAGAACCTATTGACATGAGGGATGGCCGTTGTGGGGGTTTATATGGGAGAGATGACCGTTGTGGGATTTACACCATAAATTAAGGTAGAGATGACCGTTGTGGGGTTTACACAATAAATTAAGGAGGTGATGACCGTTATGGGGGTTTATATCTCAACAACGTGTGGAAATTCGTGATAGTTTATCATTTTACCGTGAAAAGTAATGCCTGAATAGATCGTGGAAAATAATGCATAAATAGAGGGAATATAGTTGGGCTAGTTACCTGGCAAACTTGTTATTGCACATAAATAGAGGGGTGGCACTGTCCACCGACAGAGAGAAAGAGGGGTGGCCACGAAGTGACGGAGAGGGGTATACTGCCCGTTAGATCAGTGGATCAACGGTTGGTGGAGTCGATCCGTGTGACAACGGCTCAACCAATCAGGATAAGTTTTGGCGTCTGCACTAGTAGGAAAAACCTTATAGGCGAAGCTTAGTTCTGTGGCGCACCATTAAAAATGCGCCATAGAAATTTATTTTGTGGCGCACCTGGCAAGGTGCGCCGTAAATAGCTTAATTTTGTGGCGCATCATGGAACACTGCGCCACAAAAACTTTGTGGGGACCACACCCTGTCACGCCCAATCATTGGTTTCACCTTTTCTACGGCGCACTGCACTTGGTGCGCCACAGAAATAACGTATTCTGTGGCGCACTGGCCTAGGTGCGCCACATAAATGACGTGTTCTGTGGCGCACTGGCCTCGGTGCGCCACAGAAATAACGTGTCCTATATCATGGCCATACCCCTCCCTCGCCCGTATACCACTCTCTCCCCCTCTCCCCTCTCCCTGCGCCGCCTCCTTCCATGGCGAGCGCTGCCATCGCCGTCGCCGCCGCCGCCGCCTTCCTCCGCGAGGGCCGCATGCCGCCACGCTCCACCCATCCCCGCCACCAGCAGCACAAGCCGCTGCGGCGTGGAGGAGGAGGGGCCGGCACGGCGTCAAGGTGGAGGAGCCGCCGCCGGGTCAAGGTGGAGGAGCCGCCGCGACCTCCACCCCTGCCGTCGTCGTCGGTGAGCTCCTCCACAACTGTCGTCGTCGTCGGTGAGCTCCCTCCCCTCCCCTCCCTCTTCCTCTCCCGCGCGAGCACAAAGTGCTCGATGAAATGCTGCTGTGATTTTGTGCTGCTGTTGTGCTCGATGAAATGCTGCTGTGCTCCCCTTTTCTTATTCTCGTATAACTTGGCTAATTACATGGATTGAATTATGATCCCATTGATGCCATTTATCCGGTATGTGCACATGGATTGAATTATGATCCCATTGCTTGCAGTTGTTGCCTGTCAAGCACTGCATGAAAGCCTTGATTAAGTGCTTTACTGAAGCTTTGGCTTTAGTGAAGTGTCATGTGAAGGTCATGCTGCTATTGCTTGATTAATTGGTGTTATGCTTGTTACTGATGGAGCTATAGTTGATTAATTGGTGCTATGCTTGTTACTGATGCTGCTATATTGCTTGATTAATTGGTGCTATGCTTGTTACTGATGCTGCTATATTGCTTGATTAATTGGTGCTATGCTTGGTACTAAATTGGTGCTATGCTTGGTACTAAATGGACATGCTATATGAACACCAGCTACTAGCAGTGACATGCTATATTGGCTCTATATATATCTGCTCCAAAGGTTCCATTTGGAGCCTGGATTGCTAGTGGTTAATATATTGTTATGCTGCTAATCCTTGTTGTTGCTTGTCTTAAGCAATAGAAATTGTCTATGCCTCTCTGTACTTGCTTACCATTAACTCGGTGAGCTAGTGATGCTTATTGGAGTGTTCTATATCGGTGACACTTCTATGCTGCTACTACATATTGGTGTTGGTTATTGTCAACTTATATCACTTGCTATGCCCGTGTGGCTTCCTGGATCATATGTACCGTTGTTTGTGGAGGTTTACCGCCACTTGTTATTGATGAACCATGTGATGGTAATGATTCAATTTAATTCAATGATGTTAATTTGATTTCCATCCTTTGTTGGAAATAAATCCATGTCTGAACTTGTACAAGGTAACGAAGACTTGCTCACTTGGTATTGCTTGCTAGTTGGACATTTGGTTGGTTTTGATGCTACTGGTTCATTTAAATGCATTAAATGCTACTATGGTATGCTACTGTGGTATCCTTGTGAAGAAAATGATGGATTCTTGTGATCTTATGGTATGCTACTATGCTACCGTGGTATCCTTGTGAAGATTTACTTGATGGATTCTTGTGAGCTTATGGTATGCTACTATGCTTATAATGCTCGATTAGTGGGGATGCTTACTCGGATCATGTGCATATAGTTCATATAGTTCCCTAAAAAGAAAGAATGCTCCCTGGCCAGATGCTTGATGTCTTGGCTCAGCCAATGATGCAAAGGCTGAGGCAAAAACTTGGATAAGAACAGATACTAAAATGTGTGATTTAAATGGAATGCTTATGATGGTATACTAAAATAGAGATATTCACATTAGGGAATCATGTAAATGAATGCCACTCGTGGTATCCTTTTCTTGTTGGCTTTGATGAAAATAGAGATATCCACGGTAGGGGATCATGTAAATGAATGCCACTGTGGTATCCTTTGAAGAAAAAGGATCTGTTTCGATGGTTTTAAAAGGCTAGGTGGTGCTAGGTGATTCAGCTTGGCTACCAAGACTTGTCTCATCCGGTTAGCTGGGATATGCTATGTGTTGTTGCTTGTTTAGGCATATCTATCACTTACTGGATTTACTGGTTCTTGATTGGCCTCTCTTTTGCCAGCATCACTTGGTCTATATACCAAGTGATGAATAATCCCTTTGGAGCATCTGCTCCATGCATGCTATGTGTGTTTGAGCATCTTGACTTATGTCACCATGGTTGCTTGTTTTGTTGGTGTTTTTGTACTTGCCGATGATTAGATGGTTGGTCGATCACTCGTACACTCGGGGGTGGAGCAAGTGAGCCTGGTGTGATGGCACAAATATCAATATTTTGTTCATCCTACCTGGCCTCACTTACTCCATCCCTGGATGTTAATATTTCTTTCGACCAACAAAGTATGAGGCATTCCATCTAGTTCATACTAGCTACTTCTTAATTGCATTGACCTTTCTTCCATTTTAGTGCCGATGATTAAATTGTTTGGTCACTTGTACACTTCGGGGTGGGGCCGATGAGCCCGGTGCGATGGCACAAATATCAATCTCTTGTGCATTCTACCCGGCCTCACTGACCCCATCCCGGAATGTTAATATTTCTTTCGACAAACAAAGTATGAGGCATATGATATCTAGTTGAGATACCACTTGGCTCTTTCTTCCATTTTAGTGCCGATGATTAGAATGTTTGGTCACCTATACGCCGCAATATACTTTGTAGACGGGCCCCCCTTTCCCGGCCGCCGTTCCGTGAACGAGTCTTTGACGAGACAACAACGCCGACCTGCCTCTCCGGTGCATCACCACTTTTCTTCTCTCGCCGTCCCGGTACGTGAACGAGTCCTTAATGCAAAGACGGTGTCAGCCTCCCTAGCATCATGCCGACCCCTGTTGCCGTGCTTCAGGCCGTGTCTCAGGCGCCCTGCACTCTTCGCCTTTTTGCCCAGTGAACGAATAGACTAATCGTTGGAATAAGGAAGACGATGACGGCCGATCGCAATTTAATCTTGCGATCGGCCGTCATCGGTTTCCTTATTCCAACGATCAATCTATTGGTTCACCGGGCAAGAAGGCGAACAGTGCAGGGCGCGGGACACACGGCCTCAAGCGCGGCAACACGGCCCAGCATAATGCTGGGCAGGCCGGCACGGTCTTTGCATCAAGGACTCGTTCACTGGACGGCGAGGGACTGCTGTGGTTCTGCGCCGGAGAGGCAGATCGGCGTCGTTGTGTCGTCAAGCACCCGTTCATGGAACGGCGGCCGGGGAAAGGGGGCCCCTTCGCAAAGTATACTGCGGTGTATACTCGCAACTATGGTTTCGACCATAGTATTTGTGTTGACCAACAATGTATGAGGCACTTATTCCATTTTGTCATTCCATTTGCTTTGAGATTTTCAAAATGTCGATGATTAAAATGTTTGGTCACCGTACACTCGGGGGCGGTGTAAGTGAGCCTGGTAAGATAGCACAAATATCAATCTCTTGTGCATTGGACTTGGTCTCACTTACACCGTCCCTGAATGTTAATATTTGTGTTGACCAACAATGTATGAGGCATTTATTCCATTTCTCTTTTGCATCGGACTTGTTGGTCTCACTTTCTTCCATTTTCATCATAGTAGGAACTGGATGAAGGACCCCGATGCAAGCGAGTCTGGTGGGTAGAGATGAGGGAGCAAAGGAGGAACCGGATGAAGACTACTTTGTATCTCGAAATTGTGAATTTTGTATGAATTAAGAGTTGTATGCAAAACATTTGACACTTGCCACTATATATGTATCTCGATCGGGCTCTAAGTAATGTGTTGATGATGTCTATGTTATATCTGTGCAATGTACATGATATTTATATTATATCTGAATGTTGATGTATATAACCTGTATATCCGTATATTGTTGTCTATAAACCGCATGTGTATAGCGAGCGGCACAAAATCGTGTATAATACAAGCAAATTCTGTGGCGCACTGAAAACCAATTCGTGGCGCACGCTTTTCCGTGGCGCACCTAAGAACACGTGCGCCACGAAACCTCAATTCCGTGGCGCATGGGCAGGTGCGCCACAAAAACCTTATTTTTGTGGCGACGTTTCTGTGGTGCACCTCCCATGCGCCACAGAATCCATTTTTGGTGCGCCACTGATGAGGCTTTTCCTACTAGTGCTGTGAGCATTTGTGACAGGTCTTGAGGGCAAAACCGAGTAGTACTAAGAAAGCAAGGGCACGTAAATAGTAAATAGACTAAGGGATTCAAACATAAGAATTACAAAATGAAAAATGTGTGTTTTGTACAATATAATTTATATTGGGCTACATCAAATTATTTGGAATTCAAATATACATGAGTGTGACAATTATGGCCTCATTTAGACAAACTATGTTTTGGGGAAGATGTTTTGCAAAGGGGTTTGAGTGGAAAACCATGCATCTTCATAGCTACAAGTGATTCTGAGAAAGTGGCAATTTGTGGTAAAACTTGATTTATCTATGTTTGTTAAGGTTTCCTAGGGGGCAGGTTGCGTATGAAGACTCCATGAGTAGGTGCCACTATGTTTTTTTTTTATTTTTTTTGCGCATTAAATGACTCAATTAGTTATGTTAATCTCATTTGTTGACTCCCTGTTGACCAGCTACTTGAGGGTAAAATTGAGTATATTGCACTTGCCAGTATAACACTAGTAGGAAAAGCCTCATCAATGGCGCACGGAAATTTGATTCTGTGGCGCATGGGCGGTGCGCCACAGAAACGTCGCCACAAAAATAAGCTTTCTGTGGCGCACCTGCCCATGCGCCATAGAATTGAGGTTTCTGTGGCGCACTTGTTCTTAGGTGCGCCACAGAAAAGCGTGCGCCACAGAATTGGTTTTTAGTGCGCCATAGAATTTGCTTGTATTATACACGATTTTGTGCTGCCTGCTATACACATGCAGTTTATAGACAGCAATACAGATACACATGTTATATACAGCAACATTCAGATATAATATAAATATCATGTACATTGCACGGATATAACATAGACATCATCATCACATTACTTAGAGCCCGATCGAGATACATATATAGTGGCAAGTGTCAAATGTTTTGCATACAACTCTTAATTCATACAAAATTCACAATTTCGAGATACAAAGTAGTCTTCATCCGATTCCTCCTTTGCTCCATCATCTCTACCCACCAGGCTCGCTTGCATCGGGGTCCTTCATCCAGTTCCTACTATGATGAAAATGGAAGAAAGTGAGACCAACAAGTCCGATGCACAAGAGAAATGGAATAAATGCCTCATACATTGTTGGTCAACACAAATATTAACATTCGGGGACGGTGTAAGTGAGACCAAGTCCGATGCACAAGAGATTTATATTTGTGCTATCTTACCGAAGCTCACTTACGCCGCCCCGAGTGTACGGTGACCAAACATTTTAATCATCGGCATTTTGAAAATCTCAAAGCAAATGGAATGACAAAATGGAATAAATGCCTCATACATTGTTGGTCAACACAAATATTAACATTTAGGGATGGCGTAAGCGAGGCCAGGTAGGATGCACAAGAGATTGATATTTGTGCTATCTTACCGGGCTCACTTACGCCACCCCCGAGTGTACGGTGACCAAACATTTTAATCATCGGCATTTTGAAAATCTCAAAGCAAATGGAATGACAAAATAGAATATGTGCCTCATACATTGTTGGTCAACACAAATACTATGGTCGAAATCATAGTTGCAGTATACACCGCCGTATACTTTGCAGAAGGGCCCCTTTCCCCGGTCGGCGTTCCGTCAACGGGTGCTTGACGACACAACAACGCCGATCTGCATCTCCGGCGCAGAACCACGCCAGTCCCTCGCTGTCCAGTGAACGAGTCCTTGATGCAAAGACCATGCCGGCCTGCCCAGCATTATGCCGGGCCATGTTGCCGCGCTTCAAGCCGTGTGTCCCGCGCCTGCCTTGTTCGCCTTCTTGCCGGTGAACCAATAGGCTGATCGTTGGAATAAGGAAACCGATGACAGCCGGTCGCAAGATTAAATTGCGATCGGCCATCATCGGCTTCCTTATTCCAACGATTAGTCTATTCGTTCACCGGGCAAAAGGCGAAGAGTGCAGGGCGCGTGATCGACACGGCCCGAAGCGCGACAACGTGGGTCGGCATGATGCTAGGGAGGCCGGCACCGTCTTGGCATTAAGGACTCGTTCACGCATCGGACGGCGAGAGAAGAAAAGTGGTGCTGCGCCGGAGAGGCATGTCGGCGTTGTTGTCTCATCAAGGACTCGTTCACGGAACGGCGACCAGGAAAGGGGGCTCGTCTACAAAGTATATTGCGGCGTATAGGTGACCAAACATTCTAATCATCGGCACTAAAATGGAAGAAAGAGCCAAGTGGTATCTCAACTAGATATCATATGCCTCATACTTTGTTGGTCGAAAGAAATATTAACATTCGGGGATGGGGTCAGCGAGGCCGGGTAGGATGCACAAGAGATTGATATTTGTGCCATCGCACCGGGCTCGGTGGCCCCACCCCGAGTGTACAAGTGACCAAACAATTTAATCATCGGCACTAGAATGGAAGAAAGGCCAATGCAATTAAGAAGTAGCTAGTATGAACTAAATGGAATGCCTCATACTTTGTTGGTCGAAACAAATATGAACATCCCGGGATGGCGTCAGTGAGGCCAGGTAGGATGCACAAGAGATTGATATTTGTGCCATCACACCGGGCTCACTAGCGACACCCGGAGTGTACGAGTGATCAACCAACCATCTAATCATCGACAAGTACAAAAACACCACCAAACCAGCAACCATGGTGACATAAGTCAAGATGCTCAAACACACATAGCATGCATGGAGCAGATGCTCCAAAGGGATTATTCATCACTTGGTATAGACCAAGTGATGCTGGCAAAAGAGAGGCCAATCAAGAACCAGTAAATCCAGTAAGTGATAGATATGCCTAAACAAGCAACAACACATAGCATATCCCAGCTAACCAGATGAGACAAGTCCTGGTAGCCAACTTAATCACCTAGCACCACCTAGCCTTTTAAAACCATCGAAACAGTCCTTTTTCTTCAAAGGATACCACAGGTGGCATTCATTTACATGATCCCCTACTTTGGATATCTCTATTTTCATCAAAGCCAACAAGAAATAGAAATTTATCATTACTCAGTTGAGTTCAAAACAAAGCTGGGGTACCATAAGGGATTATTCATCACTTGGTAGTAACCAAGTGATGCTCGCAAGAGAGAGGCCAAGCCTGAGCTAGTCAATCCAGTAGAGATGGATATGCATAAGTAAGCAAGAACACATAGCCTATCCAAGTTAACCAGATAAAACCAACCTTGACAGCCAACTTAATAACCTAGCATCACCTAGTCTTTTAAACCATCAGAAACTTCCCATTTTCTTCAAAGGATACCACAGTGGCATTCATTTACATGATCCCCTACTGTGGATATCTCTAATTTCATCAAAGCCAACAAGAAAAAGAAATATATCATTACTCAGTTGAGTTCAAAACAAAGCTAGGGTCCATAAGGGATTACTCATCACTTGCTAGTAACAAAGTGATGCTGGCAAGAGAGAGGCCAAGCCTGAGCTAGTCAATCCAGTAGAGATGGATATTGTAACACCCCAACTTTTTCAACCTTGATTAGTTGTCCTTATTTCAAAAATCAGGGGGAACAAAAACTTTTTCTATAGACTAATTAAGGTAAATTGCCTTGCTCTGTTTGCTATGATGAATTGCCTTGATCTGTTGGTAGATGAATTGTCTTGATTTGCTTGTTGAATTTTGTCTTGAGCTACCTCATAGAACGACACCCCTAGTGGTTAAACAAGCAACTCACCAAATAAAACACATGTGTGGCTTAGGAAGAATTGTTTTCCTTCTTACTACATCAAACCTCTCTCCTGATGACAACATGGGTGTGCCATCTTGATTTTTCTCTTTGTGGTACAAGATAGCTCAATCATCCTTAATTCACAACTTGGTGATCTCAATGCATGGATCTCATCTGTGCATCTCCCTCTACAATTTCCACATCCTGCATGTCTCATTCTACCCTTGCATCACATATATTCAACTTGATCTTATACCCTATCCAATGATTCAACTCTAGATCACTTCCTTCACTTTTACCTCTTGTTTTTATTCAAGTTTAATCTTCACAAAACCAAGAGTGGGAATGATGGATACATTTTGTAGCCACCATCTACCCTTGAGAACACTCCTCCCTAAATTAGTTTCCCTCCTCAAAAATCCTACAGTTTTCCTTCTCTAGTTTTGATCACAAAACTACTTCTAGTTTTATTAAAACTTTCCAAGATTTCTCTTCAAAGAAAACAAGGAACTAAAATGGGTTTTGTTTTTCATCCCATTTCTACCAAGTATTGATTTATAAAACATTATTTCTATTTTTCTTTGTTTTAACAAAAAGCTTGTTTATGGTACCTATACCATTTCTTGTTTCCCTCTTGATTATTTTACATTTGAGAAAAACTCTACCTAACTTGAGAAAGCAAGTAGAATATTTTGAACTCCTATGTTCCAACTAGTTTTCTCTCAACCTTTTCAAATTCCATTTCCACTTGGGTTCTTTCCCAATTGTCTCTAGACAATTGAGGTGTGTCCCATACCTTTCAATTAAACTCTTTTTCAAATGGCAACTCTTGCACATCTTATGCACATCTCTGATCCACCACATTGTATCCCCTCCATCCTCCAATTTTTGATCAAATGGATGATCATTTGATATTTTCAAATCACTCCCAATTTACCTCTTATTTGAAGAACAACTTATATCTCATCATACCCATCTCAATCCTCTATTCTTTTCCATCATCACCCTGACCTCATGAATTGGTGATTTCTGCCACCATATTCATCCTTGTGAGTACATGGTTACTTCACTCACCATGTCTCTTAGTCTTGCTCTATAATTGTCTAAACCACCATCACCATCCCATTTACCTTGACATGCACATGCATTGTTGCATGTGGTCCATCCCAATCCTTCCAAAATTGAATTCTTATAAAAGCTACTAATCATCAAATATACCTTGGGAACTATCTTCATCATAAGTTGGTCTCAACCAAAGTGGTGGAGATTATTCTCATGGCACATGTCACCTTCATACTCCTTTTTATCTATATGTATCTACTCCTATTTTTATCATCATCAAAGTCACTCTTTGACATTTTCTCCTCAATATCATGCACATATCTATTCACATGGATGTTGTGTCTCTCCCTCACATTGTTCACTTGTATTTGGCAAGAATGGAGCCGGCCAATTGTGTTGGCATGGCAATTTCGGCCAGCCACTTTCCTCCTCACTTTCTTCTCTTGCAAGACTTGCCTCTCAACTACCCCAACAATTAAATGGGCAGCCACCCATCCTAGCCAATCAAAAAGGAGGCAGCCAACCCCCTCTCCCTCTATAAATGGCCCTTGGCTGGCCACCTCCACTCCTCTTGCTCTCATTTTTCTTCTCTCCACTCACTCCTCCACCTTATCTACTCCCTCACACTCTTCTCCTACTCTCCCCCACGAAAATGCAGATCGACCTAGCTCCCATGGCCGGCCATGGCCATGGAAAGAACTCCAAGATGAAGCTCCCTCCTCCCTCAAGCTCCTCCTCACCATGAGAGCCTCCCTCTCCTTCTTCTCCCCAACCCTAGATGGTTTTCTCTCCTCTTCCTCTTCCTCCATTGCTAAGATTGGATCTGATGCAGGTGCATGTTGGTCCAAGCATGGAGAAGCTTGAGCTATCCTCAGATCTGAAGTTCTTGAGCAAAGTTCGTCCAAATCCCTGCAGTAATTTCTGCTATCTTGCTGTTTCAGATTCTGGTACGAACTTGTAAAATCCACCAAATCTCGTGTGCAGATCCAAATCGAGTGATTCAAAGTTCCGCGGATAGGTATTCAAAATATCTACAACTTGGCGTTGGTCTCATCCTCAAATTCGTTACAGATTCTCCCTGGTAAATAAAGTTCTGGAAACATGCAGATTCACTGTTTGTTAGATTTGTTCCTTTTTACAAAACCTTTTTGAGCAAACTCAACTGCGGGTGAAAGCCCTCTTCAATACCTTGAGTTTGGCGGTGGTTTCACTTCGATTGACCTCCTGAAACTGAAATGGTTCACAGATCAAGATCTGGACAGATCTGGCTTTGTCGAATTAAACCAGGAGCTTGGGAACAAATTTTTGAATGAAACAAATTGGGTAAGAACCAGCATTTCAATACCTTTCCGATGCAGCTGACCTCATATTTTTATGAGTCGTGTACGACTTGTGGTGAATTAAACTTGTTCTATGTGTTCTGCAGACATGGCTGTTAGCTTTTAAATCACCAAAAATCCATTTTTGAACCTAATTGAGTGATTCCAGTTCTGTAGGACTACGGAATGTTTTCTTAATCTTCTCAAACAAGTTTCAAACCTTTATCTGTTCTGTAACTCTAGAGGTAAAGCAAATGGTATAGACATGCAGTAATCTTGTCAATCCATTTGTGAGAGTTTCAGAAACAATTTTAACCCAAATCCAATTGTGTATGCCTCTCTGTTTAAATACCTTTCAAATGCCAGTGGTCCCATATTTTTAGGATTTTTCTACGATTTATGGCTTACAGATCTTGTTTTCTGTACAGTCAGATTCAAACAAATTTCTAAATTTGTAGGTTTAATATTTTCGAGTGAATCCAATTGGGTTAGTCTTGTATTAGTACTGGCCATCTAGGAAAAATAGTTTTAGTCTCTGTTCATTCATTTTTGTTACTGTTAGTAATGTGTATGTGTGACATGGGTTGTTGTAGCAAAACTTTTTGGTTTATTTGGAAACCTTAACCACCTCTTTGCATTAAAAATTGGTCAACCAATGTTTTATTCTTGCAAAACAAAACCTCTGCAACTTAACCTTAGTTCTATTGTTGGCTTAAGTTTTCCAATGATGTGAAATATTGTTTACTTCCTATTCTTGTGTAGTGTTATGTAAGCTTTATAAAATAGAGAGAATGATTTCCCGCTTTTCCAAAAATGTTTCAAATTATAATATGAACGTTTGTGATGCCAAACTAATGCACTTGTCCTCTTTATGATGTTATCTACCAGGGGATATTTGGTTTATGCCATGGTGATAACCGAGAGAGGCAATTGCTAAGCATGGTACTCTCATACCTTTATTAGGTAAATAAAATGGCGTTTCTTCTAGATGCTTTGTAGTATCTATATGTCCTTAATATGTTAGCCTTAGTAGAGTGGTTAATTTTTGATTGATGCTTGTTGCTTATTGTTTTGTTGGTGCAATGTGTTTGATTGTGTTCCTTTTATATTTTCCGACGATAGATGCGAACGATTCCGGAGAAGAAGAAGTGGATCGGACAAGGATTTTATTTATATTGTTGGTATTCTTATATTGATGAAGTTGAAGAAGTCCAGGGACAAATAAGCCAAGGCAAGCCATTTACTTTGACTCCTTGATTATCCATGTTCTTGGTTGAGATCCTTCTATCCTTGGTCTCTTGATTTCTTGTGTTTCCTTGGGTTTGCTTAATTTGATTCTTTTACATACTTGCTACCAAGTGTGTAATGTCCCCTCTCGATATTTTGCGTACTTACTCTAAGTATGTGAATCACATTTCACCGCCTTTTGACATCCTAATTCTAGTAAACAGTTGGGATAATATCATTAAAATTGCCCTACTTTTTTTATTATCTCCATTCATGCTCAACTGGAGTATGGATGCCTTTGACACCCTTCATGTTGATGGCTGATGGCGTGTATTTCACACGTTCGTTGGGCAACCCCAAGAGGAAGGTATGATGAGCACAGCAGCAAGTTTTCCCTCAGAAAGAAACCAAGGTTTATCGAACCAGGAGGAGCCAAGAAGCACGTTGAAGGTTGATGGCGGCGGGATGTAGTGCGGCGCAACACCGGAGATTCCGGCGCCAACGTGGAACCCGCACAACACAACCAAAGTACTTTGCCCCAACGAAACAGTGAGGTTGTCAATCTCACCGGCTTGCTGTAACAAAGGATTAACCGTATTGTGTGGAAGATGATTGTTTGCGAGAGAAAACAAGTAAAAACAAGTATTGCGAGTAGATTGTATTTCGGTAATGAGAATTGGACCGGGGTCCACAGTTCACTAGAGGTGTCTCTCCCATAAGACGAACAGCATGTTGGGTGAACAAATTACGGTTGGGCAATTGACAAATAAAGAGAGCATGACAATGCACATACATATCATGATGAGTATAGTGAGATTTAATTGGGCATTACGACAAAGTACATAGACCGCCATCCAACTCGCATCTATGCCTAAAAAGTCCACCTTCGAGTTATCATCCGAACCCCCTCCGGTATTAAGTTGCAAAGCAACGGACAATTGCATTAAGTATGGTGCGTAATGTAATCAACAACTACATCCTTAGACATAGCATCAATGTTTTATCCCTAGTGGCAACAAGCACAACACAACCTTAGAACTTTCCGTCACTCGTCCCGGGTATCAATGCAGGCATGAACCCACTATCGAGCATAAGTACTCCCTCTTGGAGTTAAAAGCATCTACTTGGCCAGAGCATCTACTAATAACGGAGAGCATGCAAGATCATAAACAACACATAGCATAACTTTGATAATCAACATAACAAGTATTCTCTATTCATCGGATCCCAACAAACGCAAC
Organism: Lolium rigidum; assembly: GCF_022539505.1. Taxonomy (NCBI): domain Eukaryota; kingdom Viridiplantae; phylum Streptophyta; class Magnoliopsida; order Poales; family Poaceae; genus Lolium; species Lolium rigidum. Next base: position 70,638,861 of record NC_061513.1, on the reverse strand, counting down.
ATATAGAATTACATATAGATGATCTTGATCATGATAGGCAGCTCACAAGATCCGACAATGATAGCACAATGGGGAGAAGACAACCATCTAGCTACTGCTATGGACCCATAGTCCAGGGGTAGACTACTCACTCATCACTCCGGAGGCGACCATGGCGGTGTAGAGTCCTCCGGGAGATGATTCCCCTCTCCGGCAGGGTGCCGGAGGCGATCTCCAGGATCCCCCGAGATGGGATCGGCGGTGACGGCGTCTCTCGGAAGGTTTTCCGTATCGTGGCTCTCGGTATCGGGGGTTTCGTCACGGAGGCTTTAAGTAGGCGGAAGGGTAGGTCGAGAGGCGGCACGGGGGGCCCAAACCATAGGCCGGCGCGGCCGGGGGTGGGGCCGCGCCGCCCTAGGGTTTGGCCACCCCGTGGCCCCTCTTCGTCTTGTCTTCGGTCTTCCGGAAGCTTCGTGTAAAAATAGGCCTCTCGGGCTTTTATTTCGTCCAATTCCGAGAATATTTCTTTACTAGGATTTCTGAAACCAAAAACAGCAGAAAACAAGAATTGGCACTTCGGCATCTTGTTAATAGGTTAGTTCCAGAAAATGCACGAATATGACATAAAGTGTGCATAAAACATGTAGATAACATCAATAATGTGGCATGGAACACAAGAAATTATCGATACGTTGGAGACGTATCAATGGCAATCATTATGCTATTACATCTTAGTTCACACATAAACTTTAGGTTGGGAAAACCCTCAAGGTTTTACCTTGTTGTAAAAGTTTTTGTTAAAACCTTGGGTGTAATGTTATGCCCGAGTGAGAATTTGAGAAAGGAAAGGATTTGGTAAAAATGATGGGGATGAGAAAGTGGTTGGGATATTACGAAAACTTTGGCGCCTAAGTACTCACCCATGACAACAAACTAGCGCAACCACATTACTCCAACATGGGCACGGGGCTTAGCTCGACGTTCGTTCTCTTTAGCATGAGGCACCGCACAACTATACAAGGGTACGGTTACCCCCGAGTCCGGATTGTCGAAGTTGGGACAATAGTATAACGGGAGGCCTTCGGGCTGACCCGTCCGGAAGACACTATGGGTCTCCCGGCTTGGCGGTGGAGCCACGCTCAAAGGAGGTGAGTTGCCACGGTGCCGGGGAGGTACATACTCCATAGGGTAGGACCTCTTGCTAATTAGAATGGGCGAAAGGCTTCGACCGGTTATCCGATACCCACATACTTTCGTATGATGGCCCGGGGATGATCCCGGCGGATTTATCAGATCCTGTGGGGAAAGTGTGCAAACTCGCGAGTGAAATCTATTCGAATAGACGTGTCCGCGGTCATGGACGGTTGGATTGGCTGTTGCTTAGCCTGATGTGTTTTGTTTATGAAAATGTTTGACAAAGGAAAGAAACGGGATTTGTGTTGGAGTACATGGAGTACTCGGAAAAATGGTTGTTGACCACAATGAGGTGGTCGGAAAAGGATTGATAAAAATAGGGTCTACCCTTCCTAAGTGTTTATGTCGTGAAAGATCCTTCTAAATGAAGTCAAGTAGTGATGTCTTACATATATTCTCTCATCTCCTTCACCCATGAAGTTGAGATGCTAACTCCACTAAAACACTTCTTCTCTTCTACATAACATATTCTTGTTATATAAGTGGTCATTCCCTCTTGATCTCTGATGGCGTGTATTTCACACGTTCGTTGGGCAACCCCAAGAGGAAGGTATGATGCGCACAGCAGCAAGTTTTCCCTCAGAAAGAAACCAAGGTTTATCGAACCAGGAGGAGCCAAGAAGCACGTTGAAGGTTGATGGCGGCGGGATGTAGTGCGGCGCAACACCAGAGATTCCGGCGCCAACGTGGAACCTGCACAACACAACCAAAGTACTTTGCCCCAACGAAACAGTGAGGTTGTCAATCTCACCGGCTTGCTGTAACAAAGGATTAACGTATTGTGTGGAAGATGATTGTTTGCAGAGAAAATAATAAAAACAAGTATTGCAGCAGATTTGTATTTCAGTAAAGAGAATTGGACCGGGGTCCACAGTTCACTAGAGGTGTCTCTCCCATAAGACGAACAACATGTTGGGTGAACAAATTACAGTTGGGCAATTGACAAATAAAGAGAGCATGACAATGCACATACATATCATGATGAGTATAGTGAGATTTAATTGGGCATTACGACAAAGTACATAGACCGCCATCCAACCGCATCTATGCCTAAAAAGTCCACCTTCGAGTTATCATCCGAACCCCTCCAGTATTAAGTTGCAAGCAACAGACAATTGCATTAAGTATGGTGCGTAATGTAACTAGTGACTACATCCTTGAACATAGCACTAATGTTTTATCCCTAGTGGCAACAACACAACACAACCTTAGAACTTTCTGTCACTGTCCCAGGTGTCAATGCAGGCATGAACCCACTATCGAGCATAATTACTCCCTCTTGGAGTTACAAGCATCTACTTGGCCAGAGCATCTACTAGTAACGGAGAGCATGCAAGATCATAAACAACACGTAAGCATAACTTTGATAATCAACATAACAAGTATTCTCTATTCATCGGATCCCAACAAACGCAACATATAGAATTACATATAGATGATCTTGATCATGATAGGCAGCTCACAAGATCCGACAATGATAGCACAATGGGGAGAAGACAACCATCTAGCTACTGCTATGGACCCATAGTCCAGGGGTAGACTACTCACTCATCACACCGGAGGCGACCATGGCGGTGTAGAGTCCTCCGGGAGATGATTCCCCTCTCCGGCAGGGTGCCGGAGGCGATCTCCTGGATCCCCCGAGATGGGATCGGCGGCGGTGGCGTCTCAGTAAGGTTTTCCGTATCGTGGCTCTCGGTACTGGGGGTTTCGTCACGGAGGCTTTAAGTAGGCGGAAGGGCCAGTCAAGAGGCGGCACGGGGGCCCACACCATAGGCCGGCGCGGCCAGGGGTGGGGCCGCGCCGCCCTAGGGTTTGGCCACCCCGTGGCCCCTCTTCGTCTCGTCTTCGGACTTCTGGAAGCTTCGTGAGAAAATAGGCCCCTGGGCTTTTATTTCGTCCAATTCCAAGAATATTTCTTTACTAGGATTTCTGAAACCAAAAACAGCAGAAAACAACGAATCGGCACTTCGGCATCTTGTTAATAGGTTAGTTCCGGAAAATGCACGAATATGACATAAAGTGTGCATAAAACATGTAGATAACATCAATAATGTGGCATGGAACACAAGAAATTATCGATACGTTGGAGACGTATCAGCATCCCCAAGCTTAGTTCTCGCTCGTCCCGAGTAGGTAAAACGATAACACGGATAATTTCTGGAGTGACATGCCATCATAATCTTGATCATACTATTTGTAAAGCATATGTAGTGAATGCAGCGATCAAAACAATGTGTATGACATGAGTAAACAAGTGAATCATAAAGCAAAGACTTTTACGTGTAGAGCCGGGAAGAGTCAGCACCGTCTTTGTTGACCGCCAAAACCCACCGTCGGGCAGCGACAGTCAGCACTAGTAGAGCCGGGAAGAGTCTAGAGCTGCGGCTGGCTGAGACCCCTCCGAGCGACGGCCCGCAATGCTCTTCTGGTCACACGCGGCGATGCGAAGTGCAAGGGCGTGCCACCTGACCTATACCTGGTCAGGAAGGTGATGGGGGATGCCTCGCTTAGTTCCTGCATGGCATACACGCAAACATTAAATACGAGCCTCGATCGGCTCTCAGGTTATCCCGTGAATCGGCTCAAAGAGCCGATCCACCCATGATCCGTGCGGGGTGCACGAATACTTGGTGATCCTGCTTGATCAAGATAAAGCTAATGAGATCTACGACGATTTAGGGTTTTCACCGCATAATCGGATCATCCTACTCCAGGTTGGGCCTCGCGGCCACGCACGGTGCTCATAAGCCGATCCTAAACAAGGCCAAAGAACCAACAATGTAGTTGATCCACGGAACATCCTCGTTTAGGACTTGCGAACGCCACCCTGCGTGCCACCGGATCCTCCCCCTTTGTAGGGCCTAACTATTGCAGATATTAAACTAATCCTTGCAGAGCAAGGAGCAATCGTAACGGATCGGATCTACTAAACGATGAACAAGCAGGTGCCGCCCCATGCACTGAGATAGGCATGAGGACGGCTAGATATGCAAGGGTTGCACTACGTAAGCATGTTTATACGAAGAACAATGCTAACCCTAACACATCTATGATAACTACGTTGCCCGCCATCAAAGACGCTTCAGTACGGGCAACGCATGAACAACATGGAGCTTATGCTGCCTAGATCGCAAGATGCGATCTAGGCAGCATGTCGCTTACCTGATTGAAACCCTCGAGACGAAGGAGTTGGCGATGCGCCGAGATTGGTTTGTTTTGGGGTGAACGTTGTGTTGTTGTTTATTCCATAAACCCTAGGTACATATTTATAGTCCAGCGGACTTTCTAAAGGGCGTGCACTAAACCGTGCACGATACAAACTCTAACTTTTAATCTAGATACAACCTACCATAATTAAAGATACACGGGCAACTTAGCCCAACTTGGTATAAAAGGCCGATTCACGTATTTCTTTCATGTATATATCTTCAAACCCATCTTGATCGCGGCCCACCTCTGACTCGGTCAAATTCTGGTGATAACACATGCCCCCCTGGTTTTGGAAATGACATTTCCAAAATCATTACGCTTTCTTTCGTCGGGTCATGTTGTGGCAGAGCAGAAACCTGCCGCAGAATCCTTCATCATGATGCCTTGCCCCTTCCGCTTCCACTTCTCGCGTGGCCTGCGAAATTTTTCTCGTTGGGCACCACTTCCTCGGAGACCGTTGTAGCACCGAATCTCCCTCATATCCCCTTTTATCTGGTTTCTCGCTGACCTTTATAGCCCCGCTTCTGTCCCTTTGAAGAAGATTATGATGGAGGGCCAGCCGATGACGTCTCAATCGGCTTCTTAAGAACAGAGTATCTACCAACTCCGTTGCCCCCGAGCCTCGCTCAAGGCGAGAACAGCGGCGAGCCAGCCAAATGGTCCACCATCGGTCTCCACATCGCAATGCGGCGCCAGCCGATTCGAACAAAATCGGCTTCCCGTAGCAAAAAGCCTTCAGGGTGAGCTGTCCCCCTGAACCATCATCTTGGCAGACTGATGCAACTTACCCTTGACCTGATCTGCATGTTCATGCTGTTCTTGTTGTCGATCAGGGTTGTGATCCTTCAAACTTGCCAAAAGGAGTTGGAGGTCCTTGAAGAGAGGATCTGCGTCCAAACACTTCCATTGAAGAGTTCATCCAATAGAGCCTCTCCATGTAACTTGATAACTGCTTCATGTAATCTCGGAGCACCAACTCGTTGGAAGGACGAGCACCATGTTTGAGCCAGCCGATGTCTCATCATCGGCTTTCCTTTGCTTGGGGCGCCACTCGAACCCGGTACTCCGAATGCGGTCTTGTGTATATCTTCGGATATTGTCAACATAAAGTAATATAACGAGTGCAATATGCAAGTATGTAGGAATCAATGCACAGCTTAACACAAGTGTTTGCCTTTTTTTAGATAGAAGTAAATGGGTAAACTGACTCAACAATAAAAGTAGAAGAAAGGCCCTTCGCAGAGGGAAGCAGGGATTAAATCATGTGCTAGAGCTTTTTAAGTTTTGAAATCATATAGAGAGTATAAAAGTAAAGTTTTGAGAGGTGTTTGTTGTTGTCAACGACTGATAGTGGGTACTCTAACTACCTCATCAACCGGACTTTCAAGAGCGGCTCCCATGAAGGACGTTCTCTCTACCGACAAGGTGGATCATCCCTCTTCTCTTTTGTCTACACATGTACTTTAGTTTAGTTTTTTTTTTTTAGATGACACTCCTCCCAACCTTTGCTTTCTCAAGCCATGGCTAACCGAATCCTCGGGTGCCTTCCAACAATCACATACCGTGAAGGAGTGTCTATTTTCAAAATGAAGTTGCTTACTGATGAATCAAAGCAAAACATGTGAAGAGAATTATTAATGCAAGTTAATTAATAGGGGCTGGGAACCCCGTTGCGCAGCTCTTTTTGCAAAGTTATTGGATAAGCGGATGAAGCCACTAGTCCATTGTGAAAGTCTGTCAAAAGTAAATGACAAGATCGAAAGATAAAACACCACATACTTCCTCATGAGCTATAAAACATTGACACAAATAAGAGATAATAGCTTTTGAATTGTTTAAAGGTAGCACATGAAGTATTTGCTTGGAATGGCGGAGAAATACCATGTAGTAGGTGTATATGGTGGACACAAGTGGCATAGTGTTTGGCTCAAGGATTTTGGATGCATGAGAAGTATTCCCTCTCGATACAAGGTTTAGGCTAGCAAGGTTGTTTAAAGCAAACACAAGTATGAACCGGTACAACAAAACTCACATAAAAGACATATTGAAAGCATTATAAGACTCTATACCGTCTTCATTGTTGTACCTTTTATCATTATATCGAAGCCGATCGCTTGAACCGGCCTCCTCTCCGTCCTTGCCATGGCGGTAAACGGAATGAGCTACCATGTAGTTAACTTCCCGGCGCGAGCTGCGGTCCGTTTTTCCGAAGGGGTGGACGGATCTACTTGGTCGAGGGCGCCCTTGGCTGTAAAGCCGTTCCACCTGATGCCATGAGAACGGGTCTTCGAGAAAGAGCCGATGAGGTCGGCTTCGAGGACTGCCTTGATCTCGTCATGTTTCTTCTTGAGCTCGTCAGGCAGATCCTCGTAGGTGACTGGCGTGCCGTTCGCCATCTCAGATGTAGATGGCGATGTGGTTGATGTAGACGTTTGTCCCACCGGGCGTGCCAGAATGTGTTGACCGCCAAAACCCACCGTCGGGCAGCGACAGTCAGCACTAGTAGAGCCGGGAAGAGTCTAGAGCTGCGGCTGGCTGAGACCCCTCCGAGCGACGGCCCGCAATGCTCTTCTGGTCACACGCGGCGATGCGAAGTGCAAGGGCGTGCCACCTGACCTATACCTGGTCAGGAAGGTGATGGGGGATGCCTCGCTTAGTTCCTGCATGGCATACACGTAAACATTAAATACGAGCCTCGATCGGCTCTCAGGTTATCCCGTGAATCGGCTCAAAGAGCCGATCCACCCATGATACGTGCGGGGTGCACGAATACTTGGTGATCCTGCTTGATCAAGATAAAGCTAATGAGATCTACGACGATTTAGGGTTTTCACCGCATAATCGGATCATCCTACTCCGAGGTTGGGCCTCGCGGCCACGCACGGTGCTCATAAGCCGATCCTAAACAAGGCCAAAGAACCAACAATGTAGTTGATCCACGGAACATCCTGTTTAGGACTTGCGAACGCCACCCTGCGTGCCACTGGATCCTCCCCCCCTTTGTAGGGCCTAACTATTGCAGATATTAAACTAATCCTTGCAGAGCAAGGAGCAATCGTAACGGATCAGATCTACTAAACGATGAACAAGCGAGGTGCCGCCCCCATGCCCGAGATAGGCATGAGGACGGCTAGATATGCAAGGGTTGCACTACGTAAGCATGTTTATACGAAGAACAATGCTAACCCTAACACATCTATGATAACTACGTTGCCCGCCATCAAAGACGCTTCAAGTACGGGCAACGCATGAACAACATGGAGCTTATGCTGCCTAGATCGCAAGATGCGATCTAGGCAGCATGTCGCTTACCTGATTGAAACCCTCGAGACGAAGGAGTTGGCGATGCGCCGAGATTGGTTTGTTTTGGGGTGAACGTTGTGTTGTTGTTTATTCCATAAACCCTAGGTACATATTTATAGTCCAGCGGACTTTCTAAAGGGCGTGTACTAAACCGTGCACGATACAAACTCTAACTTTTAATCTAGATACAACCTACCATAATTAAAGATACACGGGCAACTTAGCCCAACTTGGTATAAAAGGCCGATTCACGTATTTCTTTCATGTATATATCTTCAAACCCATCTTGATCGCGGCCCACCTCTGACTCGGTCAAATTCTGGTGATAACAAAATCATATGTAGTGAATGCAGCGATCAAAACAATGTGTATGACATGAGTAAACAAGTGAATCATAAAGCAAAGACTTTTCATGAATAGCACTTCAAGACAAGCATCAATAAGTCTTGCATAAGAGTTAACTCATAAAGCAATAATTCAAAGTAAGGGTATTGAAGCAACACAAAAGAAGATTAAGTTTCAGCGGTTGCTTTCAACTTGTAACATGTATATCTCATGGATATTGTCAACATAGAGTAATATAATAAGTGCAATAAGCAAGTATGTAGGAATCAATGCACAGTTCACACAAGTGTTTGCTTCTTGAGGTGGAGAGAAATAGGTGAACTGACTCAACATTGAAAGTAAAAGAATGGTCCTCATAGAGGAAAAGCATCGATTGCTATATTTGTGCTAGAGCTTTGATTTTGAAAACATGAAACAATTTTGTCAACGGTAGTAATAAAGCATATGCATCATGTAAGTTATATCTTATAAGTTGCAAGCCTCATGCATAGTGTACCAATAGTGCCCTCACCTTGTCCTAATTAGCTTGGACTACCTGGATTATCACCGCAATACATATGCTTTAACCAAGTTTCACAAAGGGGTACCTCTATGCCGCCTGTACAAAGGTCTAAGGAGAAAGCTCGCATTTGGATTTCTCGCTTTTGATTATTCTCAACTTAGACATCCATACCGGGACAACATAGACAACAGATAATGGACTCCTCTTTTAATGCTTTAAGCATTTGACAACAATTAATTCTTTTCTCATTAGAGATTTGAGGATATTTGTCCAAAACTCGAAACTTCCACCATGAATCATGGCTTTAGTTAGCGGCCCAATGTTCTTCTCTCACAATATGCATGCTCAAACCATTCAACTCGGTGTAGATCGCCCTTACTTCAGACAAGACGAACATGCATAGCAACTCACATGAAATTCAACAATGAGTTGATGGCGTTCCCCGATAAACATGGTTATCGCACAACAAGCAACTTAAAAAGAGATAAAGTGCATAATTACATATTCAATACCACAATAGTTTTTTAAGCTATTTGTCCCATGAGCTATATATTGCAAAGGTGAATGATGGAATTTTAAAGGTAGCACTCAAGCAATTTACTTTGGAATGGCGGGAAAATACCATGTAATAGGTAGGTATGGTGGACACAAATGGCATAGTGGTTGGCTCAAGTATTTTGGATGCATGAGAAGTATTCCCTCTCGATACAAGGTTTAGGCTAGCAAGGCTTATTTGAAACAAACACAAGGATGAACCGGTGCAGCAAAACTCACATAAAAGACATATTGAAAACATTATAAGACTCTACACCATCTTCCTTGTTGTTCAAACTCAAAACTAGAAATTATCTAGACCTTAGAGAAACCAAATATGCAAACCAAATTTTAGCATGCTCTATGTATTTCTTCATTAATGGGTGCAAAGCATATGATGCAAGAGCTTAAACATGAGCACAACAATTGCCAAGTATCACATTACCCAAGACATTTATAGCAATTACTACATGTATCATTTTCCAATTCCAACCATATAACAATTTAACGAAGGAGAAACTTCGCCATGAATACTATGAGTAGAAACCAAGGACATACTTGTCCATATGCTACAGCGGAGCGTGTATCTCTCCCATAAAGTGAATGCTAGGATCCATTTTATTCAAACAAAACAAAAACAAAAACAAACCGACGCTCCAAGAAAAAGCACATAAGATGTGATGGAATAAAAATATAGTTTCAGGGGAGGAACCTGATAATGTTGTCGATGAAGAAGGGGATGCCTTGGGCATCCCCAAGCTTAGACGCTTGAGTCTTCTTGATATATGCAGGGGTGAACCACCGGGTGCATCCCCAAGCTTAGAGCTTTCACTCTCCTTGATCCTGTTGCATCATACTCCTCTCTTGATCCTTGAAAACTTCCTCCACACCAAACTCGAAACAACTCATTAGAGGGTTAGTGCACAATATAAATTGACATATTCAGAGGTGACACAATCATTCTTAACACTTCTGGACATTGCATAATGCTACTGGACATTAGTGGATCAAAGAAATTCATCCAACATAGCGAAAGAGGCAATGCGAAATAAAAGGCAGAATCTGTCAAAACAGAACAGTTCGTATTGACGAATTTTAAAATGGCACCAGACTTGCTCAAACGAAAATGCTCAAATTTAATAAAAGTTGCGTACATATCTGTGGATCATGCTCGTAAATTGGCGTAATTTTCTGAGCTACCTACAGGGAGGTGGACCCAGATTCGTGACAGCAAAGAAATCTGGAACTGCGCAGTAATCCAAATCTAGTACTTACTTTTCTATCAACGGCTTAACTTGGCACAACAAAACTCAAAACTAAGATAAGGAGAGGTTGCTACAGTAGTAAACAACTTCCAAGACACAAAATAAAAACAAAGTACTGTAGGTAAAAACATGGGTTGTCTCCCATAAGCGTTTTTCTTTAACGCCTTTCAGCTAGGCGCAGAAAGTGTATCTCAAGTATTATCAAGAGATGAAGCATCAACATCATAATTTGTTCTAATAATAGAATCCTAAGGTACCTTTATTCTCTTTCTAGGGAAGTGTTCCATACCTTTCTTGAGAGGAAATTGATATTTTATATTACCTTCCCTCATATCAATAATAGCACCAACAGTTCGAAGAAAAGGTCTTCCCAATATAATGGGACAAGATGCATTGCATTCAATATCCAAGACAACAAAATCAACGGGAACAAGATTATTGTTAACGGTAATGCGAACATTATCAACTTTACCCAAAGGTTTCTTTATAGAATGATCAGCAAGATTAACATCCAAATAACAATTTTTCTGCGGTGGCAAGTCAAGCATATTATAAATTTTCTTAGGCATAACGAAATACTTGCACCAAGATCACATAAAGCATTACAATCAAAATCTTTAACCTTCATCTTAATGATGGGCTCCCAACCATCCTCTAGCTTTTTAGGAATAGAGGCTTCGCGCTCTAGTTTCTCTTCTCTAGCTTTTATGAGAGCATTTGTAATATGATGCGTGAAAGCCAAATTTATAGTACTAGCATTAGGACTTTTAGCGAGTTTTTGCAAGAACTTTATAACTTCAGAGATGTGGCAATCATCAAAATTCAAACCATTATAATCTAAAGCAATGGGATCATCATCCCCAATGTTGGAAAAAATTTCAGCGACTTTGTCACGAAGCGGTTTCAGCGGTTTTAGCAGTTTCGAGCAGGTTTTTCGCGCTTTGCATTAGAAGTGGAAACATTGCTAACACCAATTCTTTTATTAGTATGAGTAGGAGGTGCAGCAACATGTGTAGCATTAGCATTACTAGTGGTGGTAATAGTCCAAACTTTAGCTATATTCTTCTCTTTAGCTAGTTTTTCATTTTCTTCTCTATCCCACCTAGCACGCAGTTCAGCCATTAATCTTATATTCTCATTAATTCTAACTTGAATGGCATTTGCTGTAGTAACAATTTTATTTTCAATATCCCTATTAGGCATAACTTTCGATTTCAAAAGATCAACATCAGAGGCAAGACTATCAACTCTAGAAACAAGTATATCAATTTTACCAAGCTTTTCTTCAACAGATTTGTTAAAAGCAGTTTGTGTACTAATAAATTCTTTAAGCATGGCTTCAAGTCCAGGGGTGAATTCCTATTATTGTTGTAAGAATTCCCATAAGAATTAGCATAACCGTTACCATTATTATAAGGATATGGCCTATAGTTGTTACTAGAATTGTTCAGGTAAGCATTGTTGTTGAAATTATTATTTTTAATGAAGTTTACATCAACATGTTCTTCTTGTGCAACCAATGAAGCTAACGGAACATTATTAGGATCAATATTAGTCCTATCATTCACAAGCATAGACATAATAGCATCAACCTTATCATTCAAGGAAGAGGATTCTTCAACGAGAATTTACCTTCTTACCTTGTGGAGCTCTTTCCGTGTGCCATTCAGAGTAGTTGATCATCATATTATCAAGAAGCCTTGTTGCTTCACCAAGAGTGATGGACATAAAGGTACCTCCAGCAGCTGAATCCAATAAATTCCGTGAAGAAAAATTTAGTCCTGCATAGAAGGTTTGGATGATCATCCAAGTAGTCGAGTCCATGGGTTGGGCAATTTTTAACCGAGAGATTTCATTCTTTCCCAAGCTTGAGCAACATGTTCGGTATCTAATTGTTTGAAATTCATTATTCTACTCCTCAAAGATATAATTTTAGCAGGGGGATAATATCTACCAATAAAAGCATCCTTGCATTTAGTCCATGAATCAATACTATTCTTAGGCGAGAGATAGCAACCAATCTTTAGCTCTTCCTCTTAATGAGAAAGGGAACAATTTTAATTTTATAATGTCACCATCTACATCCTTATATTTTTGCATTTCACATAGTTCAACAAAATTATTAAGATGGGCAGCGAGCATCATCGAACTAATTCCGAAAAATTGATCTTTCATAACAAGATTCGATAAAGCAGGTTTAATTTCAAAGAATTCTGCTTCGTAGTAGCAGGTGGAGCAATAGGTGTGCATAAGAAATCATTATTATTTGTGGTTGTGAAGTCACACAACTTATTATTTTCAGCGTTGGCCATTTTAG
>NC_061513.1:70613053-70626109 GCF_022539505.1 Lolium rigidum | reverse complement strand
GTCTCCATGATGAGGAGGGAGTAATTCACCCCCGGGGCTGAGGGCTCCGTGATACGTCTCCGACGTATCGATAATTTCTTATGTTCCATGCCACATTATTGATGATTTCTACATGTTATATGCACACTTTATGTCATATTCGTGCATTTTCTGGAACTAACCTATTAACAAGATGTCCGAAGTGCCAGTTCCTGTTTTCTACCGTTTTTGGTTTCGAAATCGTAGTAACGAGATATTCTCGAATCGGACGAAATCAAGACCCAGTGTTCCTATTTTCACCGGAAGCATCCAGTAACACCCGAGAGCCGCGCGAGAGGGGCCCTGTGGGCCCCAGATGATAGGGTGGCGCGGCCTGGGCCCTGGCCGCGCCAGCCTATGGTGCCGCCGCCTCTTCGACCCTCCGAGGCTGCCCTTCCGCCTATTTAAAGCCTCCGTCGCGAAAACCCTATTACGAAGGACGAAACCCACAGAAACCTTCCAGAGCCGCCGCCTTCGCGAAGCCAAGATCTGGGGGACAAGAGTCTCTCGTTCCGGCACCCCGCCGGAGCGGGGAAGTGCCCCGGAAGGCTTCTCCATCGACACCGCTGCCATCTCCACCGCCATCTTCATCACCGCTGCTGCTCCCATGAGGAGGGAGTAGTTCTCCATCGAGGCTCGGGGCTGTACCGGTAGCTATGTGGTTCATCTCTCTCCCATGTACTTCAATACAATAATCTCATGAGCTGCCTTACATGATTGAGATTCATATGATGATGCTTGTAATCTAGATGTCACTATGCTAGTCAAGTGAGTTTTACTTATGTGATCTCCGGAGACTCCTTGTCCCACGTGTGTAAAGGTGACGGTGTGTGCACCGTGTGGGTCTCTTAGGCTATATTTCACAGAATACTTACTCACTCGTTATGAATGGCGTAGTGAAGTGCTTATTTATATCTCTTTATGATTGCAATGTGTTTTGTATCACAATTTATCTATGTGCTACTCTAGCAATGTTATTAAAGTAGTTTTATTCCTCCTACACGGTGTAATGGTGACAGTGTGTGCATCCGTGTTAGTACTTGGCGTATGCTATGATCATGATCTCTTGTAGATCGTGAAGTTAACTATTGCTATGATAGTATTGATGTGATCTATTCCTCCTACATAGTGTGAAGGTGACGAGTGTGCATGCTCGTGTTAGTACTTGGTTTAGTCGTGTTGATCTTTCTTGCACTCTAAGGTTATTTAAATATGAACATTGAATTGTGGAGCTTGTTAACTCCGGCATTGAGGGTTCGTGTAATCCTACGCAATGTGTTCATCATCCAACAAGAGTGTAGAGTATGCATTTATCTATTCTCGTTATGTGATCAATGTTGAGAGTGTCCACTAGTGAAAGTCTAATCCCTAGGCCTTGTTCCTAAATATCGCTATCGCCGCTTGTTTACTCGTTTTACCGCGTTACTATCACGTCGTGTTACTATCGCTACCATATTACCACCATCAACTACACGCCGTTACTACTGCTCATATTCATTCATACCACCTCGTATTTCACTATCTCTTCGCCGAACTAGTGCACCTATTAGGTGTGTTGGGGACACAAGAGACTTCTTGCTTTGTGGTTGCGGTGGTTGCATGAGAGGGATATCTTTGACCTCTTCCTCCCGAGATCGATAAACCTTGGGTGATCCACTTAAGGGAAACTTGCTCGCTGTTCTACAAACCTCTCGCTCTTGGAGGCCCAACACTCGTCTACAAGAATAGAAGCACCCGTAGACATCACTCCGCTGTAGCTATGTGGTTCATCTCTCTTTATGTGATCTAGTTGAATATCATCTATGTGCTACTCTAGTGATGTTATTAAAGTAGTCTATTCCTCCCGCACGGTGTAATGGTGACAAGTGTGTGCATCGTGTAGTACTTGGCGTGGGTTATGATTGTAATCTCTTGTAGATTATGAAGTTAACTATTGCTATGATAAGTATTGATGTGATCCATGCCTCCTTCATAGTGTGATGGTGACAAAGTGTGCATGCTATGTTAGTTCTTGGTGTGATTGTGTTGATCTATCTTGCACTCTAAGGTTATTTAAATATGAACATTGAATATTGTGGAGCTTGTTAACTCCGGCATTGAGGGTTCGTGTAATCCTACACAGTTAGTGGTGTTCATCATCCAACAAGAGGTTGTAGAGTAGTCCTATTATGTGATCATTTTTGAGAGTGTCCACTAGTGAAAGCGGGATCCCTAGGCCTTGCTTCCAAGCATTGAATCTCCGTTTGTTTACTGTTTTGTTGCATGTTTACTCGCTGCCATATTTCATTCAGATTGCTATTACCACTCATATCCATCCATATTACTTGTATTTCACTATCTCTTCGCCGAACTAGTGCACCTATACATCTGACAAGTGTATTAGGTGTGTTGGGGACACAAGAGACTTCTTGCTTTGTGGTTGCGGTGGTTGCTTGAGAGGGATATCTTTGACCTCTTCCTCCCTGAGATCGATAAACCTTGGGTGATCCACTTAAGGGAAACTTGCTGCTGTTCTACAAACCTCTGCTCTTGGAGGCCCAACACTGTCTACAATAATAGAAGCACCCGTAGACATCAACAGCTTAATGTTGATGCTGGAGGTTTGGTCGCTGCTGCAAAAAGCTTCTGGGCTCCGCTGATGGACGTTAGCGTTGTCATCGTGATCTGCTCCATTGGAATCTGAGAGGGATTAGATTGTCGCTTTCTGTTTTCTTGCATTCTGAGAAGAGGATTTAGATAGCTCGCGGAGTCTCTCGTAAAAGTTGTTTTTCTCTTTTGTCCATGGTACTCTCATGTCTACTTATCGGATCTTGTTGTGAGATCCTCTTTGGGTGAATTTTGATTTATGTACGTGCTATTTTTTTAAACGGAGGTAAAAACTTTGTCTTGATCTATTAATTAAGGAGAAGGTTTTGACAAGATTGTTAAAACATAGAACATGGTATTACAAAGAATTACTTTCGCGGCATCAAATAACCCAAGCGCTGCCTTCTTAATTTTTTCAAAAACAACTACATGCGGGGTAAACTTATTACGGAAAACTCTTGCGTTGCGCTCACTCTAAATTTCCCATAAGATGCCCACTCCAAATTTCCCGCAAGACAAAACAATGCGAGAGAGGCAATGGTCTTCCGACAAGGGATATCGCCGGAAGTCAAAGATTTCCACCAAAGCTCGGTTGACATTCCCGCTCAAAGTGAAAGTTGCAACTCCTCGATCCCAAGCCAAACTTTTAAGCCTTGCCAAAGCCGGATGAAAAATGGCAATGGACGAAGAGATGACTAGCCGATTTTGTGGTTTGCTTGCAAAGGGGACAAAGGCCACAGTTTGGCCACCATTGTTTTTGTAAGCGGCCCGTTGTCCACACCCTGTTTTGTAAGAGGAGCCAAGCAAAGAGCTCCGCCTTAGGAGCTGCCCAAGCTTTCCACATCATCTTATGTAAGATCGAAACCGTCGAACTAAGATATTGCACGGCATAGACCGACTTGGCCGGGTAGTGCCCGTTCGCCGTAAGGTTCCAAGTTATATGGTCCTCCACATCCTCAAGAAGGTGGACCTCTTGAAGGCAATCCCAAAGAATAGTGAATTGCCTAAGGTGCTCCACGGTGAAGTTGTCATCCAAAGTGATTTTCCTAATCCATGCATTTTCCTTCATGGCTTGGTTTGCTTTCCAAGTTTTCCTCTTAGTGATGGCAAAAATGAGAGGGGCAATATCAATAGGTTTTCTCCCGCCCGAACCAAGTGGCATCCCAAAAGGGGGTCTTGCAACCATTGTCAATGGTGATAGTGGTGACTCGAAGCCATAACCAACGAAGCCGAAAGGTAGTGGCAAACTTGTTCAAGTGCATCACCCCAAGACCTCCAAGCTTATTTGGATGGCAAACTGTTTCCCAATTAACTTTGCACTTTGCTCTGGTGGTGGTGTCCTTGACCAAACAAAGGAAGACCCGCTTTATTGTGTTTATGTAGTCGATCGTGCCTGGAGGAACCGTAAGGGGTGTAAGGTAGTAGGTTGCTTGGGAGATGATGACCGACTTGACAAAAGCCGTGCGACCCGCCAAGGGGGAAGTTTTCCGGCACATTTGTCTTCAAGATGTTGGAAGTCCACGCGCTTAAGTTGCCACACCGAAAGGAGAAGACCAAGATATTTCAAAGGGAACGAAGCCCGCGTAACCGGCAAACCACCAAGGACATCATCAAGGTCGATGCTGTTGTAATGAATCAGAACGACAAAGCTTTTCAGAATGTTCGTGCATAAGACAGTGACCTCCCCAAAGCTATCAAGAATCTTGGCGGCGTTTTGGATGTCTTTTTTAAAGGGCGCAAGGAAGACCGACGCGTCATCCGCGTAGATTGATGTAATAAGGATGGTACCGCGGCCACAGAGTTTGTGAAGAAGCCCATGTCTTGTTGCCCCTTCTAAGGTTTGGGTGAGCGGGTCAACGGAAAGGACAAGAAGAAGAGGAGACAGGGGGTCGCCTCGTCGAAGACCGCATCCATGCAAAATGGGATTTCTGGCAATACCATTGAGGAGGACCCGTGGCGAAGATGTAGTAAGCAAAGCGGTGATCTAATTGCGAAAGCTACTAGGGAAACCCCGTCTTTGGAGGAGGTCCATAATGAATTCCCATCGGATTGAATGGAAAGCCTTACGAATGTTAAGTTTGAAGAGGAGTGCCAGGGTCTTGCTTTTGTGAAATCTCTTTGCAAGGTTCTTGACATTGAGGAAATTGCCATGACTGCTCTTTCTTTTTATGAAGGCACTTTGTGAAGAACACGATAATTTTGGTCACCGCATGAATAATGCTAATAGGCCTAAAGTCCAAAACATCTTCGGCTCCATCTTTTTTTAGGCAAAAGGGCGTTGTTGGGACATGAAGATTCCCAAATTGGTGAATCACCTTCATCAAATCTTCACTGTGCAAGATTACCTAGTCATGCTTGGGCAGCATGTTATTATAGAATCATAAACCATAGAAAGAGTGACATCCTACGTGCTGTTTTTTTTTTTGGAGAGCACGCGGGAAATGTGCCTTATCTTTATAGAAGGAAAAGAGAATGTCAAGTTACAGGAACATCACCTAAGCGCTGCGAACACACACACACACACACACACACACACAGCACCCTCCGCCTAGGCCTACTCTCTCGCGGTACCTAGCCTCCCTCCTCTCTTGGCGCTCTCCCAAAGGTGGAAAACATCTCTGATCTGCCCCGCCATTTGGTCCACCGACTTCTGCTCCCTCTCGTTTCCGAAAGCTCTAGCGTTTCGCTGCTTCCATAGCGTCCATGTCGTGCTGATGACCAAGGAGTCGAAATGCTTCCTGTCAATCCTCCTCACTCGCTTGCGGGCCTCTGTCCACCATCTCTGTAGATTGCCTGAGGCTCCAGGGTCGGCGATCAGCAGCTCGGCGCTTTGCAGCACTTTGCACCAAACCTATCTCGCATAGGGGCAAAGGGTAAAGATGTGATCAACGCTGTCCTCATCTTGAAGGCATGTGTAACATGCATCCGGATGCTCCTGCAGCCTGTGCCTCGCTCTCTTGTCCGAAGTCCACAAGCGGTATTTCAAGGCCAACCATATGAAAATCTTGCATTTCATGGGTGCAAAGGATCCCCAAACCGGTGTGTTCATACTCCATCGCACATTCCCATGGCAGAGCATCTCGTAGGTGCATTTAGTCGTGTATTCTCCAGACTCCGCGCCTTTCCAGGAGATTTGGTCAGGTCTGGAAGTGTCTCTCTCCACGGTCTCTACCGCCTCCCACAGAATTAGACATTGTCCCCATAGCTCAACCGTCATCTCTCCTGCAATGTCATCAATCCAAACATCCCCTTGCAAAGCCTCCGCCACTAACCTAGTGTTCTTCCTTCTAGTGGTGACCTTGGCGAAGACCTCTGGCACTAGCTCCTCCGCTGTGTACCCACTGATCCATCTATCTCTCCAGAAGTAGGTCAGCCGTCCATCACCCACGCGGAAGTGCGCCATGCTCTGGAACACTCCCTCCCCCAAAGGATCCTTCAGCCCGGGTAGACCTTGCCAGGGTCTCGCCGGGTCCGTGCGTCAAAACCACATCCATCTCACTCTCAAGGCGAGTCCTTGCAGTCTCAAATCTTTCACACCCAGCCCGCCGAACTCCTTTGGCTTGCATATACTCCTCCAAGCAACAAGACACTGGCCCCATTGTACCATGTCCTTTCCAGCCCAAAAGAAAGCTCTCATCCATCTATCTATATCCTCCAAGAGCCACATCGGCGCCTCTGCCACCACCATTTGGTGTACTGCTCCGGCCGCCACAACTGAGTTAATCAGCACCAGTCTCCCTTCTCGCCTGATGAGACCTCTTTGCCAAGCAGGCACGCTCTTGGTAACTTGGTCCAGAAGTGGCTGCCACTCCGCTTTGGATAGGGGTCTGAGCGCCAGCTGTAGTCCAAGGTACCGGATCGGGAATCTCGCGAGCTCACATCCCAGGATCCGAGTAGCCCTTTCCTCCTCCGCATGTGATCCTCGAATCAGGGTGGCCGTCGTTTTACGGAAGTTAACCCGCAGGCCCGAGGCCTCTCCGAACAGGCTAAGCATGTGTCTTACAGCTTTGTGCTTATGCAGATCACTGTGTCGAAGAGAAAAGAAAACAGATACTCATCATTCGTAGCTGTTGCCGTATTAGTTGCTGTTCAATTTCTGTTGCTGTTTAGTACTGTTACTGTATATGCGATCGATTACTGAAGCTGTATTATGATACTCCCTCTGTTCCATTCTATAGTGCCTATAGTTTTTTGGCACAGAAATTAGCGCAAGTGTATTTTTTACACAAGATCCCTAGCTGAACGATTTGAGATCAACATAAAATTTGGAAAATCCATATCTTACTAACTTATCATAACAAATTTGGGAGCTGAACGATTTGGGAGCTGAACGGGGAGGGGTAATTGAAAAAAAGCTAAGCTGAAACAAATGCCAAAAATCTATAGGCACTATAGAAAGGAACAGAGGGAGTAGTACTTTTGCGGGTTTTCGATTGTTGCAGTCCATGCTCCACTGATGAGCTGAAGAGCTATAGATAATCGACCGCTGTTGCTGTACGGTGGTGCGTTGGAGACAAAAGAGAAGCCCTGAAGCCTGGATGCTGGATGGTGGATGCTGACAAGTGTCGCGCGGCCGTTAAACACGTGCCGCCCAAAACCTGGGAGCTCTGCCGACAATTACATCGCACCTCCCGATGCGTGAACACATGTCGCGCGCAGCCGCGTGTAGTACCTCTGCTCTAGGAACACACACACACGCCTTTCACAACCTGGAACACTCGACAGCATGCTACAGAAACCGAATCATACTAAACCATAGAAACAGCGACATGTGCTGCAGCATCAGATAAAACTTTGACACGACTTCGTGCCACGTCAAACTCCATTAGCAGTTCTTAATTTGCAACCTAGTAGTAAACGATGATAACTTAGACTAAACCATTTGCTGTTCAGAACCATGAACCAGCCACAGTTGACCGAGACAGATACTACTACGGAGAGGTCTTGTTAAGCTAACTAAGCTTGGAGTAGGATATAATGTACACGTCATTTATAAGTAGCTACACTACATAGGAT
This sequence comes from Lolium rigidum, assembly GCF_022539505.1. Classification (NCBI taxonomy): domain Eukaryota; kingdom Viridiplantae; phylum Streptophyta; class Magnoliopsida; order Poales; family Poaceae; genus Lolium; species Lolium rigidum. Next base: position 70,618,489 of record NC_061513.1, on the reverse strand, counting down.
AAGATTACGGTAGTGAACTAGTGGGCGATTAAACAAGGGAGTGGGTCGCCGTCGCCCGCCGGTCAATCAAGGCGTGGTGATGTCGTGGATGCTCTTGCGCTTGGAGTCCCTGGTGGCGGCGTTGGCCTGGCGGATGAAGTACTTCTGCGCGTGGCTGGCCACCTGCGTGGGCGTCCGCGTCCTGACCGCGAAGCGCGAGATGTTCCGCCAGTCGCCCCGCCCGTACTTCTCCAGCCCGTCCAGGAACAGCCTGCGCACGCAACGCAGGGAAGAAGAAGAGTCAATTTTACAGGTAACGGCGGCTTCGGTTTTGGGTCGCTGGCAGGGCGGGCCCGCGTCGTGCCACCTGGAAAGGGGCGGAGGAGTTTGTTGGCTTTCTCCGCGTGAGCGAACGAACGAACCAATGCGGGAATATCGCCGGAGGAATCTGGAACCTCCGCGAAGAGAGAGGGGAAGGGGTTACGTACTTGTGCTCCTCCTCCGACCAGGGTATGCCGCGGCGGCGCTCCTCGCCGCGGGGCTTGCCGGCGCGGCGGTCCGTGGCGGCCCCGGCTGACTGGTTGCCGTCGTCGTAGTCGTCGTCCCAGCAGCTGGGGATGTCGATGGCGCCGCGCTCGATGAGGTCGACGTCGGCGACGAGCGCCTGGTAGTGCTCCCAGGCGTCCTGCGGGGTGCGGCCGGGCAGCCCCGCGGCGACGCGGCCCCAGCGGTCGGGGACCTGCTCCGGGAAGGCCACCAGCGCGGCCTCGAACGCCTTGTCCTCCTCCTTGCTCCACGGCCTTGTCGTCCTCGCCGGCGCCGGCGCGGCCTGGTGCTGGTAGTAGAAGTCCATGGCGGCGGCGGCCTCTGCTCCGGCTCGGCTCGTTCTCTCCTGTGGCGACACGTTGCCCCGGTGCCAAGTGAGCGACGCGTCGTCGATTGATGAGGGGGTTGCGTTTGCGTGTGCCCGTGGACGGCCGGGAGGATGGTTGGGCGGCGCCGTCTGGTTTTTGGTTGTTGGTTTTGATTCGTTCCGCTGCGCGTGGCGTGGGAACGGGAATATATACGGGAGGTTGGGGCCGGGTTGGGCGCGCGCGCCCGTATACCGCGATTCGGGCGCTGATGGATGGAACCAGAATTTGGATTCCGGTGATGGTTTTATCAAGCTGCGCACACGTTTTGGGCGTGCATGCGCGCGGGTGGGGTGGGCGCCTCATCGGTGACGCGTGTCGAAGTGTGCGTGCGCGGCCACGGCGAGGGCGGTAAACGCAAAACAGGGGAGGTCGGCCGGGTGCAGGGAATATCGCATGGCGGTTATGATGGGGTTGTTTTCGGGATGCGATCCATTTTGGCCCGTTGTCCGACACAACAAACTAATTTGATTCGAATTAAAACTTAAAGCACACGAAATTTTGAATTTTTTTAATTCATTGAAATAAAATTTGCATAGGAAATAAATAAAGGAACAATTCTAAACCCTAGCTCCCTGCATCGGAGACAGCGGAGCCGCCGCCTAATCCTCTTCCTCGTAGGTGGTGATGTTGACAAATAAGGTACGTGTACATGGCCCCTGTTATGCCCACACACCATACATCGGTTGCACGTGTTGTGGCTGAGTTGGCTGCGGTAGGTACTGCGGAGGAGGCGATACCATTTTCCCCTTCCCACGCGGCCTCCAGTGGGGCGCGCGGCGGCAATGGTGGTGGAGGTTGCATCGAGGCGGTGTGCTACGCCACCCTGACTGTGAGCCAGACGGCCTCGTTAAGCCCATTCGACGAATAGTTGGCCTCCTCCTCCACCTTCCACTGCTCTATGGCTCGAGCAATGGCCGCGGCATCGTCGTAGTCTTCAGGCACAAGAGTATCCTGCTTGATCGTAGTGGCACACGCATCATCCTCGTAGTCCTCGGCCACCTCCTCATCTGTGGTCGTGCCAGTCTTCGCCCAGTTCGAAGTCACGCACTTCCTGGTCGCCCACCACACATCGTTCTGCCATGCGAGGAAGGCTTGCCAGAAATCCCCGCGGGTACGTGCGGTCGTAATACAATGCATGCGGAAGCAGAGGGACGCGGTGGCGCATCTCCACTTCCAGTGCGGGCATGTCTGTCGACGCAGGCGGCACCGGCACCCTGGCGCGGTTGAGGTGCCAGCCACCAAGCAGCAACACGTCAATATGCAGGCAAGGATTCGCATGAGCTCACCGTCGCTAGCACTCTAACACGGGGATGTATTTTCGGTTGCGCTCCCGTGGTCATGGCGGCTAGTGACGCGCTGCCACCGCAGCGGATTGCGGCCTGACAAAATATATCGGTCGTGGAGGCGGCGACGGATTTCGAACGTGTGGAGGTGATCGCAATGGTGGAGAGGACTTGCAACGACAACATGACGAGGAGACCACCTCGTGGTCATTGGCGTCTTCAACCACGAAAACATCTTCATCGGCGGTGGTGTTGGCCGTGTGAGTGGGGAGGAGAGATGGGCGCATGGCATGTTTAAGTATCCCTGGTCATCAATGCCAATGTTGGCCCGAACAGATTCCATCATCATCAGCATCAATGTCGGTGTCAAAACTGAGGTGGCGGTGGCAGTGGTCAACGATGGCTTTTGATGGCCATGATTGTTGCCGCCGGTTAGCCTCACGTTCGGCACTCCGGGACGGGGAATTGGAGGAGAACATCGCCGTCATCACCGCCAACGCCTCTACATCAACCAGCCATGTTTCCCCCATCCATGCGTGAGTAATTCCCCCGCTGTAGGCCGAAGGGGATGGTAGGGATTGGATGAGATTGGTCATGTAATATCATAAGATTGTGAGGGCATAGTGCCTAGTGTCCGTAATTGGTACTTTGATGATATTGTTGCAACTTGTTATGCTTAATACTTGTCACTAGGGCCCGAGTGCCATGATCTCAGATCTGAACATGTTATTGCTTCATCAAGATATTCATTGTTTATGGTCTTACCTATAAGTTGTATACACATGTCGTCGTCCGGAACCAATGGCCCCGAAGTGACAGAAATCGGGACAACCGGAGGGAATGGTAGCGATGTGAGGATCACATGTGTTCACGGAGTGTTAATGCTTTGCTCCGGTACTTTATTAAAAGGAGTACCTTAATATTCAGTAGTTTCCCTTGAGGCCCGGCTGCCACCGGCTGGTAGGACAAAAGATGTTGTGCAAGTTTCTCATTGCGAGCACGCACGACTATATATGGAACACATGCCTATTGATTGCTTTGTACTTGGACACCGTTTTATTATTATCCGCAAATGCCCTCGCTATGATTGTTACATGAGTTTCTCTCATCCATGCAACGCCCCGTCATCCGTCCCCGTGCCTACGATATTTTAATCCTGCTCAGTTTACTAAAATCACTACTGCTCGTCTTTGTTACTCTGCTCGCTGTTATTTCACTACTGCTATCGCTATAAAACTGATACTATCGATAAACTCTTGCGAGCAAGTTCTGTTTCCAGGTGCAGTCTGAATTGACAACTCCGCTGTTAAGGCTTCCAAGTGTTCTTTGTCTCCCCTTGTGTCGAATCAATAAATTGGGTTTTACTTCCCTCGAAGACTGTTGCGATCCCCTATACTTGTGGGTCATCATCTCCATGATGAGGAGGGAGCAATTCACCCCCGGGGCTGAGGGCTCCGCTGTAGCTATGTGGTTCATCTCTCTCTATTTGTGATCTGGTTGAATATCATCTATGTGCTACTCTAGTGATGTTATTAAAGTAGTCTATTCCTCCTCCATGATGTAATGTTGACAGTGTGTGCATCATGAAGTACTTGGTATATGCTATGATTGTGATCTCTTGTAGATTATGAAGTTAACTATTACTATGATGGTATTGATGTGATCTATTCCTCCTTTCATAGTGTGATGGTAACAGTGTGCATGCTATGTTAGTACTTGGTATAGTTGCGTTGATCTATCATGCACTCTAAGGTTATTTAAATATGAATATCGAATATTGTGGAGCTTGTTAACTCCGGCATTGAGGGTTCGTGTAATCCTACACAATTAGTGGTGTTCATCATCCAACAAGAGAGTGTAGAGTGGTTCTATTATGTGATCATTGTTGAGAGTGTCCACTAGTGAAAGCAGGATCCCTAGGCCTTGCTTCCAAGCATCAAATCTCCGTTTGTTTACTGTTTTGTTGCATGTTTACTCGCTGTCATATTTTATTCAGATTGTTATTACCACTCATACTCATCCATATTACTTGCATCTCACTATCTCTTCGCCGAACTAGTGCACCTATACATCTGACAAGTGTATTAGGTGTGTTGGGGACACAAGAGACTTCTTGCTTTGTGGTTGCAGGGTTGCTTGAGAGGGATATCTTTGACCTCTTCCTCCCTAAGTTCGATAAACCTTGGGTGATCCACTTAAGGGAAACTTGCTGCTTTTCTACAAACCTATGCTCTTGGAGGCCCAACACTGTCTACAAGAATAGAAGCACCCGTAGACATCACGCACTTTTCTGGCGCCGTTGCCGGGGAGGAAAGGTAAAAGGTACTCACACTCCGGATCTCGGCTACTAAGCTATTTTCCGGCATCGTTGTAAGTACTCGAAGCTATTTCCTTTAGATCCTGCAATTGCATCTTTTTGTTTCTTGTTTTACACTAGTAAGGCATAATGGAATGCAACTATGAGCTTTTTAATTTATTTCCTAAGTTAAGACATGAATTGTGTGATGCGAAAATTAAAGAACCTATGGAACCTCATTTGCATGCTAGTAGCAATGTTATTGGTATGAACGCAATCACTGCTAATGCTACGGATAAGTCTAAGCTTGGGGAAGCTAGTTTCTGTGATCTTTTTAGCTTCCCATCTTTAGGGGAGAAAATTTGTTCGATAATGCTTTATCTCCCATATGCGATAACTCTAATGATGCTTGTGATATTTTAAATCCACCTACATGCAAGTACCGCATTCAAGATACCCATGAAAATTATTGAACGTGTTATGGATAACCGCTATGAAGGGGATGGAACTGTCCATCCCGGAGATCATTTATCGTTTTTGCATGAATTATGCAGAGTTATTCAAGTGTGCAGGTATCTCTATGGATGAAGTGAGGAAGAAGCTATTCTCTGTTTCGCTGTCTGGTAAAGCGGCGCATTGGTATAAATTGTTGAAGAATAGTCATTCTCTTGGTTGGGAGGATATTGTATCTCTCTTTTATTCAAAATTTTATCCTCCTCATGAAGTGCATATTGATAGGAATTATATTTATAACTTTTATCCTCGTGATGGAGAGAGTATTTCTCAAGCGTGGGGGAGATTGAAGTCACTAATGCTCAAATGTCCCATTCATGAGCTCCCCCGTAATGTTATAGTTAACAATTTTTATGCGAGGCTTTCAGGACATCATGATACGTCCCCGACGTATCCATAATTTCTGTCGTTCCATGCTTGTTTTATGACAATACTTACATGTTTTGCTTGC
>NC_061513.1:70597138-70612953 GCF_022539505.1 Lolium rigidum | reverse complement strand
CGTCGTCGGGTTTGTCGTCGGGTCGCTTCCATGTGGGCTAGGAGTACACGTGGGAGGACACACGTACATGATGTCTGTGGCGTGTTCGCTCCCCATATTTGGTGGACGGATGGTCGCGCCAGACGGATCGATTCGTTTGGGTTGATCCGCTGGAGCGTGCGCACCAGGTCCTCCTATCCACGTGGACCAGTTCGGACGCGGCATGACCGTTTGGATCACGTCGTTGGAGATGTCCTAAGACTCGAGGGAAAAATCTCTAAGACCAAGAAAACACATAACTCGCCTCATTAGTTCATACACCAAAATGTTCACATGCATGAGAGAGTTGAGAGGAGAACATGCATTGGGCATTGGGGGAGAGACGAAAATATAATACAGGCCTTATAATATCTAATAATTTTTAACAACTTATAAAACTTATAATCTCTAACTGAAGGCAGTATTATATTTGTTGTTATATCCGTTTCACAATTCTTCTCATGGTTCCGTAACTTTTCTCATAGTTTTAATTTAAATATGAATTAAAACCAGATAAAAATTATGAGATGAAGACAGTAAAAATATATAATTGTGTTTGACTGCTATCAGTTGTTTTTATTAAGAAAACATTATTTAGTGCACGGAGAATTTGACTACTCAAGGAAACTATGCTAGTGCGTTGCCACGCATAGATTTTCGCTGATTTTTTTTTACGGTCATAGATCGAAATCGATTTGTTCTTGATGGAGGAAAACGGGATGCAACTATCATCAAGAGTTACTGTTGGTTTCTTGTTGGACAGTGAATCAAACCTGAACTTATTTGTGCATGAATACTGGTTTTTCTTTGAAAACTTCTTCAATAACCATCTTGATAAAAATATATATACCTTGCGAACTACCAAATGGTGTCTACTACACAAATAGATGAGGAATACTTGCATATTGAGTTTTCCAACGTAGACCATATAAAACTACAAAATGGTACAACAGATAAGAAATAAGCACAAACCAACAACTACAACGAACATAATTCGTGGTTTTCATAAATGCTTCAGGGAGCCATTCTTCTGAGTATTATCCCGTTAGGATATACTTCGAAAGATATAATAAAAATTCAACCGATAACATAGAAATATGTAGGTAGTAGGATACACATCAAGAAACATTTTGTGCTTCATAAGTGACAGGTTGTATTTGGTAAAAAAGTATATGTACTGCATTATGGCATCCAACAAATATGAACATGAATAGAAAAATAGATTTGATAAAAAAAAACCCATGTCATATGTATATTAGGTATAAGGAAATTAAATTAAATTCACATGCGAACAAATGGGATATAGGGAACTATGGGGCACACTCTCCCCTTTCATGCATAAACACAAGCACCATTCATATAAGGGTTGAATCATCCTAAACTCGTATTGGATATCCCATGTAATGACTACTTGCATATATAAAAAACTAGACAAAAAATCTAGAGAAAATTTTCATGCACATGTAGTTCAAATTTAACCTATTTTCTGTGAAATCGCTAGAAAGATGTTTAAATGGAAAAAGCAGCTAAAAAAGTTTGGAAATTCAGAAAGTTAGGAATTGTCCATTAAATGTTGTCTAGTTTAAGTGAAAATTGGTGCGCTGCCATTTTTTTACACCACATTCTTTGCACTTGATTCACAAAGAAACCCACTTTGGGCACTTAAAAAATAAAAAAAAACTGTGCGAAAACAATTTGACCTCCCGTAGCAGCATTGTCTGTCTTGCCAATATACAGTTTTGTATATTTATTATATATGCACATTGTCACAAACAATGACATCAATATGGCCATGAACATGGTCACTTGGCTTGAAAGCCATGAATATTTATAGATGATAGTCCGTTTGTGATTGTTTTTCAAATAAAGGGAGTATGAAAAAATTATGTTTATCATTTATCTTTGCAACAAAAATATAAAAAAAAACCAAATACGCAAAGTTTACATTTTTTGGATTATTTATTTTACAGTACCCTTAAAAGAATACGAGCCATCCATTTGTGCCGATCTAGTGGACAAAATTAACTGGTACTCCATCATAGATAGTAATATCCATGGCTTTTGGTGGCTCATCCGTGGAGGACAAAAGTTGTCTCACTTCTTGATCGATGATCCTTCGAGCGCGTACATATGAACTATGACCACAAACCGTTCCTAGCGCCGGCGGCCGCCACACCTTCTAAATTTCTCCAGTCGCTAGGTTAGAAAATCGCCCATTAAAACCGCAAGAAAGTCTATAATACCCCAGATACGAGCGGTCAGATTTAATTGGTACTCCATGTAACTTCGAGGGAGTACCAGGGTACAGTAAAAACTCTCCTAAAATATGGTAAAAATTGTAGCTATAACTATTCATATCAAGGAGTTAAATCTTGCTAAACTTGCATTGATTATCCTATGTAATTATTACTCCCTCCGCTCCATGTTAAATGTCGCCCATTCGGAAATATTTAAACACATTTGGATGAGTGACAACTAATATGGAACGGATGAGCAATTGTGTACCCATGTACGTCCGCGGCCTTGGAACTCCTTTCTCCTTATTTGGTACTAGAGTTTTGGTATGCATTGGAGATAATCCTCACCAAACTCTAAATCCCACTTATTTCTAGAATCATGTTTGGTACTAGAGTATTGAGCGAATTTAAGCTTCACTTTTCCTTAAATCTTAGTGTATTTTTCTTAATCCTCAATACTCTATCCCTACGTAGTGAATTTGGGATGAATTTTTTTGAAAATTAGATGATGGTAACGATTTTCAAAAAAATTCAAAAAATTAGATGACGGTAACAATTTTTCTTAATCCTCAATACTCTATCCCTACGTAGTGAATTTGGGATGAATTTTTTTGAAAATTAGATAACTTTGGAGTATTATCCACACTCATTCCAACAAAAACTTCAACACCAATTAAAAGCTGTAGGATTCGGATGGCGCCGAAGCCGCCGACTTGTGAGCACGATAGGCACGCAACACGACAGCCAAAACCCACAGCGTAAAGGAGCAGAGAAGAAACAGAAGAGCTCATTGTGCAGCACTCACCCGAATCAGCACACTGCTTTCGCTTTTCTTTCCACTACTTTCGGGATTCACTTCAGGCAACCGCGGAACGCACATCAGTTCCCGTTCTCTGGGTGCATCACTGCATGAACGCCTCTCGGCTTTGTGCATAATCCTCACCGCAGCTCTCTCTGTCAGAAAGCTTTTCCTTTCTAGCAGAATAAATTATCGACACCACAAGAGGGCTACTACTAAGCGTGGCGTGAACTCCTTCAATTGTAAGAAAAATTAGAATCCTGTTCCTTGTTGCCTATGTCTATCTACTGCCCTGCTGACTTACGAGTTTTTTGTGGTCCTTCTCGGATTTCCTGCTCGCCGATGCCATGCGTTTTGGTGACCGACTTTATATAGACGGTGTTCCTCCGTTTTGCGCGGTCGCTCTCATGCCTAGGGTGGTTGTAGAAGTTTGTTTCGTGACATGGGGGTCACCGGTGGTTCTCAACTGCTGATGGTTATCCTTGTGGTGGGCGTTGAAGCTTATTCGAAAATATTACACGACTCCCCTGTGCACAAGTCAGGACGTTCATGAGCGTCGTGTCCCTTCCTAGAGGCGCTGTTGTGAAGTTTCCCCCTTTGAACTATGGAGACTCGTCTGCTCACTCACGCAGTTATCTAGTTCCCTAGGTGTTGGTGGTCCTTTGCTAGACAGCCTAGTGTGCTACTTCAGTTTGGTGCAGCTACACGGATTGGTGGCTCGGTGCTTGAAGGTTCAGACTGAGCTGCCGGTGTTAGGCTGAGGCCTCGAACGTTCTTGTAGATCTTGTAGTTTGAAGCCTTATTCTCCGTTGTATGGTCTCTTTTTGGTTTAGGTTTTAGTTTTGCACCCTTGCTTGTGTCTCTAGCTGGTAACTCCAGTTTTTTTTTTTCTGTTGTTATTGTTACTCCTAATCAGTTGATGGCTTTGTTAATTTAAAGTCATACACATCGAGCCTTATGTTTAAAAATTAGTGCCCCGTCGTCTACGAGTGCCCCACACCTTGGTCTATTGGTTGTGAATCTTGTGCGTGTTATGTTTAGTCCTGAACACGATGACTGAATTAATAACTTGACGTAATTCAGTCTTCTTATATAGCCGTTATGAAGGTTCAGAGAAGGCCTCCTCCAGCTAGGTGAGCCAAATTGGGTAGATAAAATACAAGTGTTGTGAATCTTGTGCCTGTTTTGAACTTGTTCACACCCAGAGATGCCGTATTTTGTTGTTTTATAGAAGCCTACGCCGTACTACTATTAAAGAGTGGCAAGATCGCATCAGCTTGAGTACTGTCTATCATACATTCATACTAGAAAGCAAGCAGCTCTGCTCATACCCACTTACAAGAAAAGAAAGCAGAGCGAGATGGGCAATGAGCAGATGGAAGCAGGAGCCGCCGAAGCCGTCCGGATCGTGTCCCGGCGCATGGTCCAGCCGCCGATGGAGGAGGAGGAAGTGGTGGACATACAGGTCAAGCCCTGTGACCTCCGCCTCATCACCGTAGACTACATACAGAAGGGCATACTCCTGCCCAAGCCTCCCGCCGGCGGAGAGCGCCTCGTCGACACCCTCGCCGTCTCCTTCGTGCGGGCCTTGGCCGGCAGGTTCTATTCTTTGGCCGGCCGGCTCGTCGTGAAGCATCACACCGATGAGACCATCTCCGTCGTGCTGCGCTGCACCGGGGAGGGCGCTGAGTTCGTCCACGCCGTGGCGCCTGGTGTCACCGTCGAGGACATTGCCGCCTCCGTCTACACACCTTCGGTTGTCCGGGACTTCTACCCATTCAACCATGTGCTCGGCGCGGACGCTGCCATCAAGTCTCTGCCGGTGCTGGCGGTGCAGGTCACCGAGCTCGACGACGGCATCTTCATCGGTTTGTCCATGAACCACTGCGTCGGCGACGGCACCACTTTCTGGGCATTCTTCAACGCCTGGTCTGGGATCAGCCGAGGTGGCAACAACAGTGACGACCTACACGAGGTATCCAAGCCGGCGCCCGTTATCCAGCTCCAGAAATGGTTCGCCGACGACGGCAGCCCCGTTCCAGTCCACATGCCATTCAGTAAGCTGCAGGACGTTGTTCGGCGCTTCGAGCGCCCCGCGGTGGAGGAATGCCTTTTCACCTTCTCTGCCGCCAGCATCAGGAAGCTCAAGGCCAGGGCCAACAACGAAATCGCCGGCACCGCCAACGTTACTATCTCCTCGCTCCAGGCCCTGCTCGCGCACCTTTGGCGGGCGGTGTCCCGCGCGCGGCAACTCCCACCGGGGCAGGAGACATCTTATTCCATGTTCATTGGGTGCCGTGGTCGCGTGAACGGCATGCCACAAGGTTACATCGGTAACGCCGTAGTGCTCGGAAAGGCAACCTCCGCCGTCGGGGAGATCCTAGAGAAGGGGTTAGGTTGGACAGCATGGCAGCTGAACCGCCTAGTGGCATCGTTTGACGAGGCCGCCATGGAGGATTGGCTGGATCGTTGGATTCAGGCGCCCGATTTCGAGTACATGGGGAGGCTATCATCCGGAGGGGCGGCGCTTATGACGGGGAGTTCACCGCGGTTCGACGTATTCGGGAATGACTTCGGGTGGGGAAAGCCGATTGCTGTACGGAGCGGCCCAGGGGACAAGATGGATGGAAAGGCGACAGTGTTCGAGGGGCCGGAGCGAGGAGGAAGCATGTCGCTAGAGGTTTGTGTTGCGCCGGATGTTCTGAAAAGGCTTGTGGCCGACATGGAGTTTATGGAGTCCGTAAGTATGCCTATGTGAGCTCAGAAACTTATGTATGCCCGGTTTGTATCATTGTATCTCTCTAGAATAATCAGTCACATGTACGTGACCATTTTTCTTTTAACCCACAACAATTTCAAAATAAAGAAAGGTGGCAATAAATCAGGCATGACCATTTTTTACAAGTCATATGAAGTCATACTTATGTTTTAATTTGTTGATTACACATTATGTTACCTCCATGGATCCATGCATTATTATTTGGGAGTGGCTAGGGAGCAGTTAACTGAGAATTTGTTATGTCTCAGTCGACCCCCTAGAAGCATGCAGCGAGCAGCGCATGAAGAGCAGCATATGCCCCATGCCCCATGTTTTGCTAGCTAGCTTCCTATTTGTTGAACGACATGTCGTACGGTTCTTCTAATTTGGACGGAGCTAATTAACAGTAGTTTCAATCCCACTTAGTCTAGTACTGGTACTTCACCGAAAATTAAAATTTAGACATTGAAAGTGCGAGTGATTTAAAATTGAAGAACAAGTAAAAAAACTAAAGAAAAAATATGGAAACAAAAATTATGCTAATTACATATTTCTTGAGAAAAGTGCAATTCATACAAAAAATTGGTTTTTAATTTTGCACATTGTTGGAGAAAAGTGCAACTAATATAAAAACCTCTAGTTGTACATTTCCGTAGAAAAGTGTAACTCGTATCACTACACGGTTCCTAGTTGCACATTTCTAGAAAAAATGCAGCTCATATAGAAAATCGGTCGCTGCTTTTACACATTGTTGGAGAAAAGTGCAACTAATCTAAAAACTTCTAGTTGCACATTTTCGTAGAAAAGTGTAACTCGTATCAATATACATGGTTCCTAGTTGCACATTTCTCGAAAAAAAATGCAACTCATATTAAAATCGGATGGAGTTGCACATTTTTTTAAGAAAATTGCAACTTACATAGAATATAGATTGATAGTTGCACATTTCTTGAGAAAAGTGTAACTCATTAAAAAAAATAGGTCGCTAGTTTTACACATTGTTGGAGAAAAGTGTAACTAATATAAAAACTTCTAGTTGCACATTTCAGTAGAAAAGTGTAACTCATATCAATACACGGTTCCTAGTTGCACATTTCTCGAACAAAAATGAAACTAATATTGAAATCGGATGGAGTTACACATTTCTTGAAAAAAGTGCAACTTACAAAGAATATAGATTGATAGTTGCACATTTCTTGAGAAAAGTGCAACTCATACAAAAAATCCAAATTGGTCGCTAGTTTTACACATTGTTGGAGAAAAGTGCAACTCGTGTAAAAAAACTTATAGTTGCACATTTATTTAGAAAAGTGTAACTCGTATAAATAACTAGTTGCTAGTTGCATATTTTTCGAGAAGAAATGCAACTCATATTGAAATCGGATGGAGTTGCACATTTCTTTTAAAAGGTGCAACTCACATCGAATATAGCTTACCAGTTGTACATTTCTTAAGAAAAGTGCAATCTACTTAAATGAAAAAAACTAGAAAATACTACCAACATAAAAATAATACATATGAGGCATGGTTGCACATTTTTTTAAAGGTCAACCACGAAAATGAAACTAAATTGTATACAGATAATAAAAATAATTAGAAAGAAGGCAAAATAAAAAAAAACGTGTCAGCACAAATGCAGGCTAATTTGCTCTTGCAAGTAGACGGGAAAAAACCGGTGAAAGAAGCAATATGAATATTTCGTAGTGGAAATACAACGTGAACTAACGATTGACCTGTTGGTTGAGAACAGGCGATGCGACTCTACGGGTCGTGGGTTCGACTACGCCGCCCGCGTAACTTTTTTTCTGACCATTTAGGCAGTTTTCACGAATCTTAAAGAACGATCCATCGGTTCTCAGTATCGACTGAGACATAAGAGAATCTCAGTCAACTGAGACTTAGCAAATCCGTTATTATTTCATACTTTCTTTCTTTTTTACACTTGAGAAATGGTTTGTTTGATTGTTTACATTTTCTTTCTTTTTCCAAATAAGAAAAAAAAGAGAAACTTTGGCGAGTGATGTTTTGGCACATGGGAATATATGCTCCCTTTATTTTGAAATACATGTTAGACACATTTTAAAATGTCAAAAAAATTGAAATAAAAATTTCGCACGTACATCTTCATGTGCTACGCGCTCACAAAGTCGTTTCATGAAAAATCAACATATCATGTGGCGTGTGTAAAAAAGACAAATTTTTGTGCTGAAACAAAGACTTGTCACAAGATAAATTTTCTCTTTTTCGCTTAGACTACAAAAAATATCATTTTTTCGTGAAACTTGACGAATACACATATATTATGGAGATGTACATGTAAATTTTTTTGTCAAAAGTTTTTAACACTTGGAAATATGTTTTTATGGTAGAGGGATCATACGCACCCGGGAGCCGAATTGAGTTTCTGGAACTTTGACGACTAAATAACAACATAGCTATTTCTGACATGATTGAGAAATAACAATTTTAAAGTTTGTATAAAGAACTCTTCGGTCTGCATATAGGGGTCGTGAGAAATGCAATGGTGGGAGCAGTCGTCGCAAGTGGCGTCTCAAGTGTATACTAGGACTCTAGGAGTGTCCTTCTCCTTTGATAGTTTGCAACGGTGAGTGCACATTCGTTGAGTGGGCAATAACCTTTGAAAAGGCTGCCTGAAATTCGGCAAAGCCTTTGTTGAGTGCTTGTACTTACCAAACCAGCAACCCTGTTGGCCAACAACCTTTGCCAAGTAGAAATTGGAGCAGGCTGACAAGCTAAAGATCCAATGGAGATAATGTCAAGCTAATTTGGTTGTTCATATCCATGGTAAAAAGACCTGGATGAGAGGTGAATGCAAGTTTTAAGTAAGAAACTAAAATCGAGAGCCTTAACTCATTAATTCAAAAACAAAGTTGAGAAGATTTGGATTCGACGAGATAACACTCATTTTAATCAATTCGGTGCAGATTCACGCTGTCTCTTAAAAGCACTTATGTGAAAATATAGTAGTTTATGTTAGTGTAATTAGCCTTAAGATAATCACCATTAGGATGTAATCCCACATTTAGAACATCTTAACATGTGCAAAAGTGGTGGTACTAACCAGAATTGGGACAGTATCCATGGCAATTGCCATAGCGTCTCCTCACGCGGTGTTAGTTGATGAAGAGGCCACATTGACGGTGTAGCCGTGCATGAAGCCCATAGACGTCGGCACTGGTTTCCGGTGGTGGTAGGCGGTGGTAGTTCGACCTTCTTGTTCTCTTTCGTACTTTTAGAGTCGTTTGTTTAGGATTTCCCTTGGTATGTCAGTTGGATAAGTCTACGACGGGATGACTCATCTTTTATATTGTTAGGGCAATATGCTTGTTGTATTACCAGGGGGCCAAAGGCTACAATATATAGTACATGTACAGGTGCAAATATGCAGGAAGCCCCCTAACATATGGGGAAACTACAATATACAGATATATACTCTAACACCCCCCCTCAAACTCATGGTGGATCCACAACACTGAGTTTGGAGAGTAAAAAGTCATGCTGCCCTCGAGTTTGTGCCTTTGTAAAGAAATCCGCCAACTGCAAATCTGAAGGCACATAATGAACCGCAACAACCTCATCCTGCACCTGAGCACTTGTATAAAAAGCATCAACACCAATATGCTTGGTCAGCTCATGCTTGACCGGATCACGTGCAATACTGATAGCACCTGTCTTGTCGGACAAAAGTGGAGTGGGTGTCGTAACGAGACCCCAAAATCTGCAAGCAACCACCGTAACCAGGTCACCTCAGCAATCAACAAAGCCATAGCCCGCAGCTCAGCCTCAACACTCGAACGAGAAACCGCTACCTGTTTCTTCGTCTTCCAAGCAACAAGCGAACCACCAAGAAACACACGATGAAGCGAGAAAGTGAACGACGATCCGTAGGATCACTCGCCCACGTAGCATCCGAGTAGCACTGGAGCTGGAGAGAGCTAGAACGAGGAAAGAAAAGGCGACGAGTGATCGTGCCACGAAGGTAACGAAGAACACGGAGGAGATAACTGTAGTGAACAGTGGTAGGAGCTGAGACAAACTGACTCAGAATATGAATGATACGTCTCCGACGTATCGATAATTTCTTATGATCCATGCCATATTATTGATGATACCTACATGTTTTATGCACACTTTATGTCATATTCGTGCATTTTCTGGAACTAACCTATTAACAAGATGCCGAAGTGCCAGTTGTTGTTTTCTGCTGTTTTTGGTTTCAGAAATCCTAGTAACGAAATATTCTCGGAATTGGACGAAATCAAGACCCAGGGGCCTATTTTGCCACGAACCTTCCAGAAGACCGAAAGGGATACGAAGTGGGGCGACGAGGCGCCGCCACCATAGGGCCGCGCGGCCAAGGGGGTCCCGCGCCGCCCTATGGTGTGGGCCCCTCGTCGGCCCTCCCGACTCTGCCCTTCCGCCTACTTAAAGCCTCCGTCGCGAAACCCACGATGCGAAAAACCACGATACGGAAAACCTTCCGAGACGCCGCCGCCGCCAATCCCATCTCGGGGGATTCGGAGATCTCCTCCGGCACCCTGCCGGAGAGGGGATTCATCTCCCGGAGGACTCTACACCGCCATGGTCGCCTCCGGAGTGATGAGTGAGTAGTTCACCCCTGGACTATGGGTCCATAGCAGTAACTAGATGGTTGTCTTCTCCTCTTTGTGCTTCATTGTTGGATCTTGTGAGCTGCCTAACATGATCAAGATCATCTATATGTAATACTCTATGTTGTGTTTGTCGGGATCCGATGGATAGAGAATACCATGTTATGTTAATTATCAAGTTATTACATATGTGTTGTTTATGATCTTGCATGCTCTCCGTTATTAGTAGAGGCTCGGCCAAGTTTTTGCTCTTAACTCCAAGAGGGAGTATTTATGCTCGATAGTGGGTTCATGCCCGCATTGACACCGGGACGGTGACGAGAAAGTTCTAAGGTTGTGTTGTGCTCGTTGCCACTAGGGATAAAACATTGGCGCTATGTCCGAGGATGTAGTTGTTGATTACATTACGCACCATACTTAATGCAATTGTCTGTTGCTTTGCAACTTAATGTCTGGAAGGGGTTCGGACGATAACTCGAAGGTGGACTTTTTAGGCATAGATGCAGTTGGATGGCGGTCTATGTACTTTGTCGTAATGCCCAATTAAATCTCACTATACTTATCATGACATGTATGTGCATTGTTATGCCCTCTCTATTTGTCAATTGCCCGACTGTAATTTGTTCACCCAACATGCTTTTATCTTATGGGAGAGACACCTCTAGTGAGCTGTGGACCCCGGTCCATTCTTTTATGCTTGAAATACAAATCTCGTTGCAATACTTGTTTTTACTTGTTTTCTCCGCAAACAATCATCTTCCACACAATACGGTTAATCCTTTGTTACGGCAAGCCGGTGAGATTGACAACCTCATCTGTTTCAGCTGGGGCAAAGTACTTTGGTTGTGTTGTGCGGGTTCACGTTGGCGCCGGAATCCCGGTGTTGCGCCGCACTACATCCCGCCGCCATCAACCTTCAACGTGCTTCTTGGCTCCTCCTGGTTCGATAAACCTTGGTTTCTTTACGAGGGAAAACTTGCTGTCTGTGCGCATCATACCTTCCTCTTGGGGTTCCCCAACGAACGTGTGAAATACACGCCATCAAGCTCTTTTTCGGCGCCGTTGTCGGGAGATCAAGACACGCTGCAAGGGGAGTCTCCACTTCTCAACCTCTTTACTTTGTTTTTGTCTTGCTTTATTTTATTTACTACTTTGTTTGCTGCACTTATATCAAAACACAAAAAAATTAGTTGCTAGCTTTACTTTATTTCTTGTCTTGTTTGCTATATCAAAAACACAAAAATTAGTTTACTTGCATTTACTTTACCTAGTTTGCTTTATTTACTACTCTGCTAAAATGGCTACCCCTGAAAATACTAAGTTGTGTGACTTCACTAGCACAAATAATAATGATTTCCTATGCACACCTATTGCTCCACCTGCTACTACAGCAGAATTCTTTGAAATTAAACTTGCTTTACTGAATCTTGTTATGCGAGAGCAATTTTCTCAGTGTTAGTTCGATGATGCTGCTGCCCATCTCAATAATTTTGTTGAACTATGTGAAATGCAAAAGTATAAAGATGTAGATGGTGACATTATAAAATTAAAATTGTTTCCTTTCTCATTAAGAGGAAGAGCTAAAGATTGGTTGCTATCTCTCGCCTAAGAATAGTATTGATTCATGGACTAAATGCAAGGATGCTTTTATTGGTAGATATTATCCCCCTGCTAAAATTATATCTTTGAGGAGTAGCATAATGAATTTTAAACAATTGGATAATGAACATGTTGCTCAAGCTTGGGAAAGAATGAAATCTTTGGTTAAAAATTGCCCAACCCATGGACTCGACTACTTGGATGATCATCCAAACCTTCTATGCGGGACTAAATTTTTCTTCGCGGAATTTATTGGATTCAGCTGCTGGAGGTACCTTTATGTCCATCACTCTTGGTGAAGCAACAAAGCTCCTTGATAATATGATGGTTAATTACTCTGAATGGCACACGGAAAGAGCTCCACAAGGTAAGAAGGTAAATTCTGTTGAGGAATCCTCTTCCTTGAATGATAAGGTTGATGCTATTATGTCTATGCTTGCGAATGATAGGACTAATGTTGATCCTAATAATGTTCCATTAGCTTCATTGGTTGCCCAAGAAGAACATGTTGATGCAAACTTCATTAAAAATAATAATTTCAACAACAATGCTTATCGGAACAATTCTAGTAATAACTATAGGCCATATCCTTATAATAAAGGTAACGGTTATGCTAATTCTTATGGGAATTCTTACAACAATAATAGGAATACACCCCTGGACTTGAAGCTATGCTTAAAGAATTTATTAGTACACAAACTGCCTTTAACAAATCACGTTGAGGAAAAGCTCAATAAAATTGATATTCTCGCTTCTAAGGTTGATAGTCTTGCCTCCGATGTTGATCTTTTGAAATCGAAAGTTATGCCTAATAGGAATATTGAAAATAAAATTGTTACTACAGCAAATGCCATCCAAGTTAGAATTAATGAGAATATAAGATTAATGGCTGAGCTGCGTGCTAGGTGGGATAGAGAAGAAAATGAAAAACTAGCTAAAGAGAAAAATGTAGTTAAAGTTTGGACTATTACCACCACTAGCAATGCTAATGATTCACATGTTGCTGCACCTCCTACTATTAATGGTAAAATAATTGGTGTTGGCAATGCTTCTAATCCTAGTGCAAAGCGCGCAAAATTACCTGAAACTGCTAAAACTGCTGAAACTGCCTGTGATAAAACTGCTAAAAAATTTTCCAACCTTGGGGATGATAATCCCATTGCTTTAGATTGTAATGATTTAGATTTTGATGATTGCCACATCTCTGAAGTTATAAAGTTCTTGCAAAAACTTGCTAAAAGTCCCAATGCTAGCGCTGTAAGCTTGGCTTTCACAAAACATATTACAAATGCTCTCATAAAAGCTAGAGAAGAAAAACTAAAACTTGAAACTTCTATTCCTAGAAAGCTAGAGGATGGTTGGGAGCCCATCATTAAAATGAGAGTCAAAGATTTTGATTGTAATGCTTTATGTGATCTTGGTGCAAGTATTTACGTTATGCCTAAGAAAGTCTATGATATGCTTGACTTGCCACCATTGAAAAACTGTTATTTGGATGTTAATCTCGCTTGATAATGCTAAAAAGAAACCTTTGGGGAGAGTTGATAATGTTCATATTATGGTTAACAATAACCTTGTCCCCGTTGATTTTGTTGTCTTGGATATTGAATGCAATGGATCATGCCCCATTATATTGGGAAGACCTTTTCTTCGAACCGTTGGTGCTACTATTGATATGAAGGAAGGTAATATTAAATATCAATTTCCTCTCAAGAAAGGTATGGAACACTTCCCTAGAAAGAGAATGAAGTTACCTTATGATTCTATTATTAGAACAAATTATGATGTTGATGCTTCATCTCTTGATGTTACTTGAGTTACACTTTCTGCGCCTAGCTGAAAGGCGTTAAAGAAAAGCGCTTATGGGAGACAACCCATGTTTTTACTACAGTATTTTTGTTTTATATTTGAGTCTTGGAAGTTGTTTACTACTGTAGAAACCTCTCATTATCTTAGTTTTATGTTTTGTTGTGCCAAGTAAAGTCTTTGATAGTAAAGTAAGTACTAGATTTGGATTACTGCGCAGTTCCAGATTTCTTTGCTGTCACGAATCTGGGTCTACCTCCCTGTAGGTAGCTCATAAAATTAAGCCAATTTACGTGCATGATCCTCAGATATGTACGCAACTTTCATTCAATTTGAGAATTTTCATTTGAGCAAGTCTGGTGGCCTAATAAAATCCATCTTTACGGACTGTTCTGTTTTGACAGATTCTGCCTTTTATTTCGCATTGCCTCTTTTGCTATGTTGGATGAATTTCTTTGATCCATTAATGTCCAGTAGCTTTATGCAATGTCCAGAAGTGTTAAGAATGATTGTGTCGCCTCTGAACATGTTAATTTTTATTGTGCACTAACCCTCTAATGAGTTGTTTCGAGTTTGGTGTGGAGGAAGTTTTCAAGGATCAAGAGAGGAGTATGATGCAATATGATCAAGGAGAGTGAAAGCTCTAAGCTTGGGGATGCCCCGGTGGTTCACCCCTGCATATTCTAAGAAGACTCAAGCGTCTAAGCTTGGGGATGCCCAAGGCATCCCCTTCTTCATCGACAACATTATCGGGTTCCTCCCCTGAAACTATATTTTTATTCCGTCACATCTTATGCACTTTGCTTGGAGCGTCGGTTTGTTTTTGTTTTTGTTTTGTTTGAATAAAATGGATCCTAGCATTCACTTTGTGGGAGAGAGACACGCTCCGCTGTAGCATATGGACAAGTATGTCCTTAGGCTCTACTCATAGTATTCATGGCGAAGTTTCGTCTTCGTTAAATTGTTATATGGTTGGAACTGGAAAATACTACATGTAGTAATTCTAAAATATCTTGGATAATTTGATACTTGGCAATTGTTGTGCTCATGTTTAAGCTCTTGCATCATATACTTTGCACCCATTAATGAAGAAACACTTAGAGCTTGCTAATTTGGTTTGCATATTTGGTTTCTCTAGAGTCTAGATAACATCTAGTATTGAGTTTTGAATAACAAGGAAGACGGTATAGAGTCTTATAATGTTTTCAATATGTCTTTTATGTGAGTTTTGCTGCACCGTTCATCCTTGTGTTTGTTTCAAATAACCTTGCTAGCCTAAACCTTGTATCGAGAGGGAATACTTCTCATGCATCCAAAATCCTTGAGCCAACCACTATGCCATTTGTGTCCACCATACCTACCTACTACATGGTATTTATCCGCCATTCCAAAGTAAATTGCTTGAGTGCTACCTTTAAAATTCCATCATTCACCTTTGCAATATATAGCTCATGGGACAAATAGCTTAAAAACTATTGTGGCATTGAATATGTACTTATGCACTTTATCTCTTATTAAGTTGCTTGTTGTGCGATAACCATGCTTCTGGGACGCCATCAACTATTCTTTGTTGAATATCATGTGAGTTGCTATGCATGTCCGTCTTGTACGAAGTAAGAGAGATCTACCACCTTAATGGTTGGAGCATGCATATTGATAGAGAAGAACATTGGGCCGCTAACTAAAGCCATGAATCATGGTGGAAGTTTCAGTTTTGGACATATATCCTCAATCTCATATGAGAATAATAATTGTGGCCACATGCTTATGCATTAAAGAGGAGTCCATTATCTGTTGTCCATGTTGTCCCGGTATGGATGTCTAAGTTGAGAATAATCAAAAGCGAGAAATCCAAAATGCGAGCTTTCTCCTTAGACCTTTGTACGGGCGGCATGGAGGTACCCCATTGTGACACTTGGTTAAAACATGTGCATTGCAAAGATCCGGTAGTCCAAGCTAATTAGGAC
>NC_061513.1:70515112-70597038 GCF_022539505.1 Lolium rigidum | reverse complement strand
CGGAAGCTTCGGGAATTATAAGATCTTCGGTGTTAATTTCGTCCGATTCGAAAATATTTCCTTACTAGGATTTCGAAACCAAAAACAGCAGAAAACAACAGAACCGGCCATTCGGCATCTCGTCAATAGGTTAGTTCCAGAAAATGCACAAAAACGATATAAAGTGTGAACAAAACATGTAGGTATTGTCATAAAACAAGCATGGAACATCAGAAATTATAGATACGTTGGAGACGTATCAGCTGTCAGCAGAATAGAACCTAGGCCACCGCCACTGCCGCCGGCCTGTCTGCCCCACGCGTCCTTGTTTTCCATCATGAAGTAAATGACGAGGGTTATGCTGGTTATGATAAGAAACTAGGACGGCCTTGTCCCGACTAATACTCTGGTGATGGTGGCACCAACGTCCAGTCCCCAGTTTGAGAGAACCACTCTGAAGACGATGAGAATGGATGCCAGGAGGCGGTTGAACTCTGTGGCGGAGATGGCCTGGGGTAAGCTCGTGCGGCGAGAAATCCACAAGTTCCTTCAGAGTTTCCAGAGACCAAGATGAGTCGCCTGGTTGGTTCGACTGGTTCGCAGGCACAAATCTGGGTCTCGTTTCCATCTCTTTCCTAGGCTGCGCGCTCGCTGCTCCATGATCATTAGTCTTCGTGTTGAGGATTCCATCATTGCGGGTTTGCAACAGTGGTTCGTTTACTGGCTGAATCTCAGGAACAACACTGCGTGTCTTGAAATGCTGGAGGATGTCGACTTCGCTGCTATGGGCTTTATGCTTTGGTTTTTGTTGAAGGGATTGGCCAGTTGGCTGAATTTTAGGGAGCATATCTCTACGTTCTGACTTCTGGAAATTCCTGACCTTTTCAACACCAAATCCAACATCCTTAGCTGAGGTGAAGGAGTAGAACTAGTGGTGAATCTGCAAAAGGACAATTACTATGATCAAGACATAATGTCTAAAGAAGCCGTCACATATGCTTTAACATTTGAGTATATCCAAAAAAAAAGCATATAGCATTCAAATTATCCAGCTTTCATCAACTAAGGTAAGACATGAAATGATATCTTATGCCCAATGAGCTTATGACTTATAATAGTCTATATACATTAAATGTGCACCCATAGTGAAGCTAAAAGATGACGGATACGGAGAATTATGAAAGAGAAGACATACAAATAGGTAAACGATGGCGTTGTACTTGATAGATGATATTTATATGAAATGGGAAAACCAAAGGAGTTACCTAAAAAACTATCAACTGAGTGATAACTGATTATGTGACTAAGTTGCAGCAAAGAGATCTGATGAAGTTAAATACCCAGTTTTAGAAACTAACCACCATGTCCCTAATGACAACTTCTCTGAGCAGAACCACAAGCAGATGCTAGAATGACCTTCGGTGCACATTAATTCTCAGGGAAGCATGGAGTTCTTAAACATCTCAGAAATCATTTTGTTTGCCGAGCTTCTGCTCGGGACAGACAACCAAGTGATATGGCGATGAAAAGGGAATGGTGAGTATACTGAAAAATCTGCATATCTCATGTTCTTTGAGCGCATCCCTGAAAGTAGCATTTGCACTTTCAAACACCACATTTTTCTGCGCCATTATTTGTAACTGAGACAACATAATCCACGACCACATCTATGTGTGCAGGATCCATCACTAGCTACTTCTCGAATTAGTTAATGTAAACTAAAAATACTGGTCAAAGCTACCAGTCTTATCTTTTGAGCGTTTAGAAGTTTCTGCAATGTTTATTTCTACACACCTTGTACGCTTCATCTATACCACCATCGGGGTCTTAAGTTTGGAGTATGTTTCGATTTCTTTTGCCTTCTCTTACTCTATAGTAATAATAGGAACCTGGTCAAGCAACGCTGGGAGTGTTTGGCGCCGTTGAAGATGACGTTCTTCTCCTGGTTAATGGTGTCAAACCAGTGCTGGATAGCAGACCAGTTGGCTCTTAAAAGCCATGGGTTGCCCCACCAAGCGGCGTGCACTCTTTGTGAGCAGAACGATGATTTCATCTCCCAATTGCTACAGGATGTCCATTCTCCCAGAAGGACTGGTTCAATGTGTTTCAAGCCCACGTACATGGCCCCAAGTCAATCTGGTCGGCGCCTGAATGCGTGATCAAGATTTATGCTCTTGGTTAGCTGAGGCAAAAAGCAGGACAAGGGACAAACTCAACAGTGCACACTCCCTCATCATGCTCACCCTTCGTCTTTCGTGGTACATGAGGAATGCATGTGTTTTCGATAACAGAAGGCCAGTGGTCAGGGACCTGGTGGATAGAATCCTCAATGAGGTTGAACATAGGAGAATTGTCGGCGCTGAAGAGCCGAGGAACTTCCCCTGGACTCTAGGTCCTCAGAGTCTGCTGCGCCAGTGGCCGCAACGACACAAGCTACATAGGCGTTGTTCTTGCTGTTGTACATTTTTTGCTTTTTCATTAGCTTTATCTTGTGGGTGACGGCAAAATTCTGGGACAATCGCTGGATCAACAACCAGTCCATTCGCGAGGTAGCGCCACAGATTTACCTATGCATTCCCAAGCGACGGCGACGCTCACGGACCATGGTTGATGGACTGAATGGCCACCAATGGGCACAGGACATACATGGGACTCTTGGGATACAAGAGATAGGCCAATACCTGCAGCTTTGGCAGATGATTCAGGGAATGACACTCACAGACGAGACCGGCTACCTCTAGTGGAAGTGGACGCCGAGTGGCACATACTCTGCACGATCAGCATACCTGGTCATATTCCACGGTTTGACCTCTAGCCCTACCCGGAAGCACATATGGAAGGCCTGGGCACCGCCGAAGGTGAAATTCTTTCACTGTCTGGCCTCCCAAGATCGCTAATGGACCTTTGAACGTCTTGCGGGTCGCGGGCTGCAACACCATCAACGATGCTTGTTTTGCGACCAAGAGTCGGAGAGCATGCACCATCTGCTCATTGAGTGCCCCTTCTCCAAGCAAATCTTGCACAACGCACTAGCCTGGCTTTGGATGACTGATACGTCTCAAACGTATCTATAATTTCTTATGTTCCATGCTACTTTATTGATGATACTCACATGTTTTATACACATTATATGTCATTATTATGCATTTTCCGGCACTAACCTATTGACGAGATGCCGAAGAGTCGCTTGTCATGTTTTCGCTGTTTTTGGTTTCAGAAATCCTACAAAGGAAATATTCTCGGAATTGGACGAAATCAACGCCCAGGGTCTTATTTTTCCACGAAGTTTCCAGAAGACCGAAAGGATTACGAAGTGGGGCGACGAGGCGACGCCACGCCAGGGCCGCGCGGCCAAGGGTGGGGCCGCGCCGCCCTGTTGTGTGGGTCCCTCGCGTCGCCCCTAAACCTACCCTTCCGCCTACTTAAAGCCTTCGTCGCGAAACCCCCAGGACCGAGAGCCATGATACGGAAAACCTTACAGAGATGCCGCCGCCGCCAATCCCATCTCGGGGATTCGAGAGATCGCCTCCGGCACCCTGCCGGAGAGGGGAATCATCTCCCGGAGGGCTCTTCATCGCCATGATCGCCTCCGGATCGATGTGTGAGTAGTTCACCCCTGGACTATGGATCCATAGCAGTAGCTAGATGGCTGTCTTCTCCTCATTGTGCTATCATGTTATATCTTGTGAGCTGCCTATCATGATCAAGATCATCTATTTGTAATGCTACATGTTGTGTTTGTTGGGATCCGATGAATATTGAATACTATGTCAAGTTGATTAGCAATCTATCATATATGTTGTTTATGTTCTTGCATGCTCTCCGTTGCTAGTAGAGGCTCTGGCCAAGTTGATACTTGTGACTCCAAGAGGGAGTATTTATGCTCGATAGTGGGTTCATGCCTCCACTGAGTCTGGGACGATGACGAGAAAGTTCTAAGGTTGTGGATGTGCTGTTGCCACTAGGGATAAAACATCGATGCTTTGTCTAAGGATATTTGTGTTGATTACATTACGCACCATACTTAATGCAATTATCTGTTGTTTGCAACTTAATACCGGAAGGGGTTCGGATGATAACTCTGAAGGTGGACTTTTTAGCCATAGATGCATGCTCGGATAGCGGTCTATGTACTTTGTCGTAATGCCCCGATTAAATCTCATAGTACTCATCATGATATATGTATGTGCATTGTTATGCCTTCTTTATTTGTCAATTGCCCAACTGTAATTTGTTCACCCAACATGTTATTTATCTTATGGGAGAGACACCACTAGTGAACTGTGGACCCCGGTCCAATTCTTTACATCTGAAATACAATCTACTGCAATTGTTCGTTACCGTTCTTCGTAAACAAACATCATCATCCTGTTATCACCAGAATTTAACCGAGTCAGAGGTGGGCCGCAATCAAGATGGGCTTAAAGAAATATACATGGAGGATTATGTGAATCGGCCTTTTATACCAAGTTGGGCTTAATTGCCCATGTATCTGTAACATATTAGATCGTATTTTAGTTTAGAGATAGAGTCTTACTCGTGCACGGTTTAGTGCACGCCCACATTAGAAAGTCCGCTGGACTATAAATATGTATCTAGGGTTTATGGAATAAACAACAACACAACGTTCACCCCAAAACAAACCAATCTCGGCGCATCGCCAACTCCTTCGTCTCGAGGGTTTCAATCAGGTAGCGACATGCTGCCTAGATCGCATCTTGCGATCTAGGCAAGCACAAGCCCCACGTTGTTCATGCGTTGCCCGTATCGAAGCGTCTTTGATGGCGGGCAACGTAGTTATCATAGATGTGTTAGGGTTAGCATAGTTCTTCGTATAACATGCTTACGTAGTGCAACCTTTGCATGTCTAGCCGCCCTCACGCCTATCTCGGTGTGGGGGCGGCACCCTGCTTGTTCTTTATTTAGTAGATCTGATCCGTTACGATTGCTCCTTGCTCTGCAAGGATTAGTTTAATATCTGCAATAGTTAGGCCTTACAAAGGGGGGGAGGATCCAGTGGCACGTAGGGTGGCGTTCGCAAGTCCTAAACAGGATGTTCCGAGGATCAACGTCATGTTGGTTTTGTGGCCTTGTTTAGGATCGGCTTACGAGCACCGTGCGTGGCCGCGAGGCCCAACCTGGAGTAGGATGATCCGATTATGCGGTGAAAACCCTAAATCGTCGTAGATCTAATTAGCTTTATCTTGATCAAGCAGGATCACCAAGTATTCGTGCACCCCGTACGAATCATGGGTGGATCGGCTCTTTGAGCCGATTCACAGGATAACCTGAGAGCCGATCGAGGCTCGTATTTAATGTTTACGTGTATGCCATGCGAGGACTAAGCGAGGCATCCCCATCACCTTCCCCGACCAGGTATAGTTCAGGTGGCACGCCCTTGCACTTCGCATCGCCGCGTGTGACCGAGAAGAGCATTGCGGGCCGTCGCTCGGAGGGGTCTCAGCCAGCCGCAGCTCTAGGCTCTTCCCGGCACTACCGTGTTGACAGTCGCTGCCCGCCGGTGGGTTTTGGCGGTCAACACATTCTGGCACGCCCGGTGGGACATCGTCTACATCAACCACATCGCCATCTACATCTGAGATGGCGGCGGACGGCACGACAGTCACCTACGAGGAGTTACCTGCCGAGCTCAAGAAGAAATACGACGAGATCAAGGTCACCCTCGAAGCCGACCTCATCGGCTCTTTTCAGAGAACCCGTACCCATGGCATCAGATGGAAGGGATTCTCACCAGAAGGTGCACTCGATGGGATAGACCTCTCTGCCCCGTCGGAGGAACGCACCAGAGGCCTACGGCAGGAGATCAACTACTTGGTGGCTCACTCGCTACACCGCCACTCTGAAAACTTGGTCAACGTGTTGGAGCGCCTCGCTCTACGCGTGATCCAGGAGATCATGAGCCACCAGTACTCGCCGTCAGGACCAGCTCTCGGGACGCATCAAGGAGAGTTGCCACTCTAGTCCCGTCCACCGCTGCCATATGCGTTGGCAGCACCAGCTGAAGTGCCGGCTACACCGGCATTCGTCGTCTACAAGATCGATGGTGGCCCTAGTGGCTACCAGTTCTTGGCTGAGGCGCCCAAGGAGATCCCTCAAGGATACGCGTGCACGTATGTGCCAGATTGTGGCAACTGGCCACTCTCGAACCAGGCCACAACGTCGGGGACTCCGGCGCAAACGGGAGGAACGTCGACAACGAGCTTGAGAAGCGACGTGGCTAACTAAGTATGCCACCCCGACGAAACTCCCGAGCCCGGCTCCCGCGGTTGGCTCGTAGCTGGAAAAGCAAACATGGCTGGCTAAGTACGCCACCCCGGCGAATCTTCGCAGTACATCTCCCTGCAGCCAGCACAGCCGGATCAGATCAGTACCATACTGAGAGACCAGTTCGGCATGGTGCCGAAAAGAAGGGCAATCGGCTATTCCAAGCCGTACCCCGACGAGTACAAGATGATCCCGCTGCCACCTAAATATCGGCTCCCTGACTTCTCCAAATTCAGTGGATCGGATGGCTCCAGCTCCATCGAGCACATCGGCCGATATTTGGCGCAACTAGGACCGGCTTCAGTGTCGGATCAGCTACGCGTGAGGCTCTTTTCACAGTCCCTCACAGGATCGGCTTTTGGATGGTATACCTCTTTTCCAGCAAACTCCATCCAGTCTTGGAAGCAATTGGAAGAACATTTCCATATGCAATACCATTCAGAAGCTTCCGAGTCTAGCATTGCCGATCTAGCACAACTACGTCAGAAGCGCGGAGAGACGGTAACAGAGTACATCCAGCGCTTCAGGAATCTTAGGAACCGATGTTATTCGGTTCGTATAACTGAAAAGGAAGCGATCGAGTTGGCGTAGGCGGCCTTGCCACACAGCTCAAGGACATGGCCTCCCAAGCAGATTATCCTCGCCGGCGCACATGGTTCGGAAACTATCAGCATATGAACAGCGCCACCCGGACTCGTACCGGGACAAGTTCAAGCGTGCGGTAGTCATGGTCGATACGAGAGGAAGGTGAAGTACCCGCGGGAGACCAAGAAGTAGCAGTGGCTGAGTGGACTCGGGGAGGAACCCCCGTGTCCCGCAAATGGGTAAAGCCACCGTGGCCGCCCGTGGGATTTGATTTTGACGTGACCAAGACCGAACAAATCTTCGACCTCCTGCTCAAGGAGAAACAGTTGACGATTCCTGAAGGTCTCAAGTTCCCCACGGCGCAAGAGCTAAACGGAAAGCCGTACTGCAAATTCCACAACTCGCTCTCCCATGCTACCAACGACTGCAGGGTGTGGCGTCAGCACATCCAAGCGGCGATAGAGAAGGGGCGTCTAATTTTCAACCAGGACGCCATGAAGGTCGACACCCAACCCTTCCCCGCCGTTAACATGGTGGAAGTCACCCACCCTGAGGGTTGCCAGCCAGGTCCATCGTTCAGCATCAACATGGTAGGACCTGGGAACCACTCTGGCAAAGATGGAGATGAGGGCAGCTGCTCTCATAGCAAGGACACAGAGGAGGCCGCTCCACGCGATCGGCTCCATCATGATGGCAAGCGCTACGTCACAGGGGGAGAAGTGAAGAACATAAGATATCAACGACCTCTCTCTGATCACCTCCTCAACAAATATGTGAGTCAGTATGACCAACACCGACGGTCCAACTATGATGATAAAGGAGATCGTCTGGCTAGAGAAGCCAGAAGACATCGTCGGCGAGGATCGCGATGAGGAGGAGCACGAGCGCCGTGCCACGGACAAGTCAAGGGAGCAAGATGACAACGCCAGACACTGGGACTGCCCTTTCTTCAGACACTGCTGGGATTCAGGAATGAGCCGATTGCCCACAATCGGCAATTGCCCAGAATGCAATCAGAAGAAGAAGGAGGCAGCCAACGTATCTGTGTTCGAGCGCCTAGGGCCTCTCCCACCACAAAGCAAACGCGCTGAGTCACCTCGTTGGGCAGATCTTGAGGATTCAGAAGACGAGGGACAAGAAGAAGAAGAAGACAAGTACCACCGGCCAAGGTGGTGCCCTGACGGACTCAGCCGTTCCCAAAAATGCAGGGTTCAGCGATTGCGCGGCCTGGAGGAAGCCGAGAGGTTATACCTGCATACGCTAAGGAAGGCACGGCCTGATCTGGCTGCGAAGGTTCAGCGAACCCTGGATGAAGAGGGTCGTCCACGAAAAATGGAGTGGCGCCCCAAACAGAGGAAAGCCGATGATGAGACATCGGCTGGCACAAATATGGTACTCGTCTTGCCGACAGGGCTTAGTGCTCCACGTTTACACGACGCACTCAAGGTGGACGACGGCGAGCACACCAACAGGATGAAATCAGAGGTTGGGCTGGTTTTGTCTGCCGGCCTGAGCGAGTAGCAAGGGCTCGTCAATAAGCTAGCATGGCGAGGCTGATCCTTGCGATCGGCCCCAAACTTTATGAAGGGAGCTTACAAAAACCTTCAACGAGCAAGCAATGTGGAGGCCGATTCCAGCAATCGGCCAAAATTATCCTCAACCACCATTCTGCCTGGTTTCAAACATGTTATCCAACAGAGCCGATACCATCAATTCTCTTGACAGAATCGGCTCGGGGGGCACCCAGGTGTATGAAAATACGAGGATATGCAACGGAAGCATCTCATCTTCTGGTGATGGGTATTGGAATATGGGGGCCGATGCACAGGTCGGCCGTAAAAAAAAAATCTAAAAAATTCGAAAATTTTCGAGCACAGCCGATGCGGCAGGCATCGACTTCAGAATCAAGAAACAGCCGGTGCAGCAGACATCGACTTAAGGATGTGGAAGCCGATGTGGAGCCGGTCTGGCCTGCAAGAATTGAGGAAGCTCGGGGGGCAGCTCACCTTGAAGGCTCTCTGCTTTGAGAAGCCGATTTGTGTTCGAATCGGCTAGCTCTGCATAAGAAACTCCCTCAGACATGATCAAGACCAGGTCCGGGCAGCTAATTGGCGTATCCTCGTCTCTGTTTTGCCTTGGCTGAGACTCGGGGGCAGCGAGGTTCGAGTAAGGCCCGGGGGCGGCGGACCAGTGGATACTCGTTTAAAGAGCCGATGGGGATACCATCGGCTGATCCTTCATTGCAACCTTCTTCACCATGATGGGTACTGAAGAGGATTAGTGGGTTTGGTTGGAAAAGTTCAAAGGGTTTTCCTGAGGATCCTGCATTTTCCACCAGATTTAGGAAATCATCAGCTGAAGAAGAGAAGGGTGAATTTCAAAGGACCGATGCGGTGCGATCGGCTCATTACGCATTGGCAAAGGGGACGAATCGGCGAGGTCAGCAGAAGAGGGAATCGGCTCAA
Source organism: Lolium rigidum (assembly GCF_022539505.1). Taxonomy (NCBI): domain Eukaryota; kingdom Viridiplantae; phylum Streptophyta; class Magnoliopsida; order Poales; family Poaceae; genus Lolium; species Lolium rigidum. Next base: position 70,587,724 of record NC_061513.1, on the reverse strand, counting down.
TTGAACTCAGAAGGAATTGGCAAAATCAAAATTGGGGAAAAGTTCTTCGTTGATTAGATGAGATTCCTTACATAAAGAGCTAATTGCTCTCAAAAGGGAAATACTAGGGGATCCATTGCCCCATCTACTGCTACTGGCCCTATTCTAGAGATCCTATCTATGGGCCATCACTGCCCTCGTCGTCGCCGTCGTCGCCACCGTCGGCGCTGCTCCCGGCGGGCTCGTCGTCGCTCCAATGGCCGCCGGCCGGGCCCTCGTTGTCTTCATCTTCTTCGTCAGCGTCGTCCTCGTCGCTGTCGAAGTCGCTAAGATTGCCCGGCCAAGGGCAGAACCGCTTGGCCGGCGGCTCGTCGGAGGAGCTCTCGTCGTCGTCCTCCTCCTCCTCCTCTTCCTGCTCCTCCTCCTCCTCGGAAGAGGTGAAGTCGCAGGAGAAGCTGTCGTCGTCATTCTCCTCCTCCGCTTCCCCAACGGCGAGGAAGCGGAGGTCGCTCTCCCCGTCCGTTGAGGACTGGTCGTCCTCGGACCAGATGGAGAAGTTGTGGTCTGGCTCCTCCCCGGCCGCAATGGCGCGGCGGGTGTTGGCCGCGTGGACCGCCGCCGCGTCGTACTCCGGCGTCGGCTCACGGGACGTGGAGGACTGGCTGGAAGGATCCGATGGAGCAGAGGAGGAAGATGACATGGTGGCAGGAGGGTTTTTGGAGTGCTAATGCGAAGGAGATGCAGAGGGGAACTGTTCGCAGCGGTTAAATAAAAGGGGATATAGTGAAAATTCAATGTCACAGCAGTTTCCGAGGAAGTGGTGCCTAAAGAAAACTACCAAATCACGCGGAGAAGTTGAGAAGGCAAGGCATCATGATGAAGGATATTGCGACGGTTCTGCCACGACATGACCCGACGAGAGAAAGCAGAGTGATTTTGGAATTACCAATTCCAAAACCAGGGGGGCATGTGTTATCACCAGAATTTAACCGAGTCAGAGGTGGGCCGCAATCAAGATGGGCTTAAAGAAATATACATGGAGGATTATGTGAATCGGCCTTTTATACCAAGTTGGGCTTAATTGCCCATGTATCTGTAACATATTAGATCGTATTTTAGTTTATAGATAGAGTCTTACTCGTGCACGGTTTAGTGCACGCCCACATTAGAAAGTCCGCTGGACTATAAATATGTATCTAGGGTTTATGGAATAAACAACAACACAACGTTCACCCCAAAACAAACCAATCTCGGCGCATCGCCAACTCCTTCGTCTCGAGGGTTTCAATCGGGTAGCGACATGCTGCCTAGATCGCATCTTGCGATCTAGGCAGCACAAGCCCCACGTTGTTCATGCGTTGCCCGTCATCGAAGCGTCTTTGATGGCGGGCAACGTAGTTATCATAGATGTGTTAGGGTTAGCATAGTTCTTCGTATAACATGCTTACGTAGTGCAACCTTTGCATGTCTAGCCGCCCTCACGCCTATCTCAGGTGTGGGGGCGGCACCCTGCTTGTTCTTTATTTAGTAGATCTGATCCGTTACGATTGCTCCTTGCTCTGCAAGGATTAGTTTAATATCTGCAATAGTTAGGCCTTACAAAGGGGGAGGATCCGGTGGCACGTAGGGTGGCGTTCGCAAGTCCTAAACGAGGATGTTCCGAGGATCAACGTCATGTTGGTTTTGTGGCCTTGTTTAGGATCGGCTTACGAGCACCGTGCGTGGCCGCGAGGCCCAACCTCGGAGTAGGATGATCCGATTATGCGGTGAAAACCCTAAATCGTCGTAGATCTAATTAGCTTTATCTTGATCAAGCAGGATCACCAAGTATTCGTGCACCCCGTACGAATCATGGGTGGATCGGCTCTTTGAGCCGATTCACGAGATAACTCGAGAGCCGATCGAGGCTCGTATTTAATGTTTACGTGTATGCCATGCGAGGGACTAAGCGAGGCATCCCCATCACCTTCCTGACCAGGTATAGGTCAGGTGGCACGCCCTTGCACTTCGCATCGCCGCGTGTGACCAGAAGAGCATTGCGGGCCGTCGCTCGGAGGGGTCTCAGCCAGCCGCAGCTCTAGGGTCTTCCCGGCTCTACCGTGTTGACAGTCGCTGCCCGCCGGTGGGTTTTGGCGGTCAACACATCCACATTATACATTTAATCCTTTGTTTACAATAAGCCGGTGAGATTGACAACCTCACTGTTACGTTGGGGCAAAGTACTTTGATTGTGTTGTGCAGGTTCCACGTTGGCGCCGGAATCCCTGGTGTTGCGCCGCACTACACTCCGCCACCAACAAACTTCACGTGTTCCTTGACTCCTACTGGTTCGATAACCTTGGTTTCTTACTGAGGGAAAACTTACTGCTGTGCGCATCACACCTTCCTCTTGGGGTTCCCAACGAACGTGTCGACTACGCGCCATCAAGACTGTTTTCTGGCGCCGTTGCCGGGGAGATCAAGACACGCTGCAAGGGGAGTCTCCCACATCCAATCTCTTCACTTTGTTTTTGTCTTGCTTTACTTTATTTTATTTACTGCTTTGTTTGCTCTTATATCAAAAATACAAAAAAATAGTTGCTAGTTTTATTTTATTTACTGTCTTGTTCTCCATATTGCAAACACACAAAAATTAGTTACTTGCATTTATTTACTTTTTGTTTATTTCATCATGTTGCCTCCTAAGTTTACTTTGAAAAAAATACCGGTAGGACAAGGGTCTATCATTGGAAGAGATAATGTAGAAGAATTTTTCACCCATGTTAGTATGGATGAAGATTTTGAAGATATACCATTATTAAAAGTTGTTCCTACTTATGAAAGTGTTTCTGCCTGTTTAGTACACATGTTGGAAACTAAATTTGTTAATCTCAATCCCATAATGCAACATATGTTTCTTACACTTTCTGATATGGAGATGGGAGAAAAGAGAGATTTTGTTTTAAAAGTCCTTGTTAGAGAATTTGAAGATATAGCTAAAGAAGCTAGAAAAGTTTTTATTAAGCATAAGAGGCTTGGTTTGTTCACTGATTTTAAAAGAACACTTGAAAAGATGGACATGGATAGAATATGGTACACTAATAATGTTAATGAAGGTGGGGAGATTAAAGTACCGATACCTAGTAAGCTCCTAGGAATGCATGAAGCTCTAGAAAATAACTATGCTTGGCTTGTTCCTGAAAATTTGTTTGATGAGAATAGTAAGCCTAAAAGTGTACAAAGAGGAGTTACTTACATAGACCACATACAATGAATTGTTGAGGAAACTCCCAACACCCCTGGTAAGAATGCTAATGCTTCGTCTCTCGATAATACTTGATTCACACTTTCTGCGCCTAGCTGAAAGGCGTTAAAGAAAAGCGCTTATGGGAGACAACCCATTATTTTACTTCTGCACTTTGTTTTATATTTGAGTCTTGGAAGTTGTTACTACTGTAGCAATCTCTCCTTATCTTTATTTTATTGCATTGTTGTGCCACGTAAAGTCTTTGATACTAAAGTCAATACTAGATTTGGATTGCTGCGCAGGAACAGATTTCTTGCTGTCACGAAATTGAGCCGCCCCTGCTGTAGAAAATTTATAAAAATCTGCCAATTTACGTGCGTGGTCCTCAGATATGTACGCAACTTTCATTCAATTTGGGCATTTTCATCTGAGCAAGTCTGGTGCGTCTAAAAAATTCGCCTTTACGGACTGTTCTGTTTTGACAGATTCTGCCATTTATTTCGCATTGCTTGTTTTGCTATGTTTGATGGATTTCTTTGTTCCATTAACTTTCAGTAGCTTTGTGCAATGTCCAGAAGTGTCAAGAATGATTATGTCACCTCTGAATATATGAATTTTAAATTATGCACTAACCCTCTAATGAGATTGTTTTGAGTTTGGTGTGGAGGAAGTTTTCAAGCGTCAAGAGAGGAGGATGATACAATATGATCAAGAAGAGTGAAAAGTCTAAGATTGGGGATGCCCCCGTGGTTCATCCCTGCATATTTTAAGAAGACTCAAGCAGCTAAGCTTGGGGATGCCCAAGGCATCCCTTCTTCATCAACAACTTATCAGGTCACCTCTAGTGAAATTATATTTTTATTCCGTCACATCTTATGTGCTTTACTTGGAGCGTCTGTTTGTTTTTGTTTTTGTTTTTGTCTGAATAAAATCGGATCCTAGCATTCTTTATTTGTGAGAGAGACACGCTCCGCTGTTTCGTATGAACACATATGTTCTTAGCTTTATTCTTAATGTTCATTGCGAAGGTTGAACTACTTCGTTCATTGTTAGATGGTTGGAAACAGAAAATGCTGCATGTCGTAAATGGTATAATGTCTTGAATAATTTTATACTTGGCAATTGTTGTGCTCATATAGATCATGTTTAAGCTCTTGCATCATGTACTTTGCACCTATTAATGAAGAACTACATAGAGCTTGTTAAAATTTGGTTTGCATGATTAATCTCTAGAGTCTAGATATTTTCTGGTTAAGGTGTTTGAACAACAAGGAGACGATGTAAAGTCTTATAATAATTACAATATGTTCATATGTGAGCTTTGATGCACCATTTTATACTTGAGTTTGCTTCAAACAACCTTGCTAGCCTAGCCTTGTATTGAGAGGAATTCTTCTCGTGCATCCAAATCCTTGAGCCAAAAACTATGCCATTTGTGTCCACCACACCTACCTACTGCATGGTATTTCTCTACCATTCCAAAGTACATTACTTGAGTGCTACCTTTAAAAATTCTATTCCTTGTCTTTGCAATATATAATTCATGGGAACAATAGCCTGAAAAACTATTGTGGTGAAGAATATGTACTTATGTGTCTTATTTCTTAATAAGTTGCTTGTTGAGCGGTAACCATGTTTCTGGGGACGCCATCAACTATTACCTTTGTTGAATATCATGTGAGTTGCTATGCATGTTCGTCTTGTCTGAAGTAAGGGCGATTTTCATGATCAAATGGTTTGAGTATGCATATTGTTAGAGAAGAACATTGGGCTGCTAACTAAAGCCATGATCCATGGTGGAAGTTTCAGTTTGGACAATTAATCCTCAATATCATATGAGAATATTTTCTGTTGTTGAATGCTTATGCATTAAAGAGGAGTCCATTGTCTGTTGTCTATGTTGTCCCGGTATGGATGTCTAAGTTGAGAATAATCAAAAGCGAGAAATCCAATGCAAACTTTTTCCTTAGACCTTTGTACAGGCGGCATAGAGGTACCCCTTTGTGACACTTGGTTGAAACATATGCTATGCAATGATAATCCGTGTTAATCCAAGTTAATTAGGACAAGGTGCGAGCACTATTGGTATACTATGCATGAGGCTTGCAACTTATAGGATGTCTTATACATAACACATATGATTTATTACTACCGTTGGCAAAATTGTTTCTATGTTTTCAAAATGAAAAGCTCTAGCACAAAAACAGTAATCCATGCTTCCCTCTGCGAAGGGCCTATCTTCTACTTTATTGTTGAGTCAGTTTACCTATTCCTTCTATCTTAGAAGCAAACACTTGTATCAACTCGTGTGCATTGATTCTTACATGTTTACCTATTGCACTTGTTATATTACTTTGTGTTGACAATTATCCATGAGATAAATATGTTGAAGTTGAAAGCAACTGCTGAAACTTATATCTTCCTTTGTGCTGCTTCAATGCCTTTACTAAGAATTTATTGTTTTATGAGTAACTCTTATGCAAGTCTTATTGATGCTTGTCTTGAAAGTATTATTCATGAAAAGTTTTTGCCATATGACTCATTTGTTTACTCATTGTCTTCATCATTGCTTCGAATCGCTGCATTCATCTCATATGCTTTACAATAGTATTGATCAAGATTATGATAGCATGTCACTTCAGAAATTATCTTTGTTATCGTTTACCTACTCGAGGGCGAGTAGGAACTAAGCTTGGGGATGCTTGATATGTCTCAAACGTATCTATAATTTCTTATGTTCCATGCTACTTTATCGATGATACTCACATGTTTTATACACATTATATGTCATTATTATGCATTTTCCGGCACTAACATATTGACGAGATGCCGAAGAGCCAGTTGATGTTTTCTGCTATTTTTGGTTTCAGAAATCCTACAAAGGAAATATTCTCGGAATTGGACGAAATCAACGCCCGGTGGTCTTATTTTTCCACGAAGCTTCCGGAAGACCGATGGCGTGTATTTCACACGTTCGTTGGGCAACCCCAAGAGGAAGGTATGATGCGCACAAGCAGCAAGTTTTCCCTCGAAAGAAACCAAGGTTTATCGAACCAGGAGGAGCCAAGAAGCACGTTGAAGGTTGATGGCGGCGGGATGTAGTGCGGCGCAACACCAGAGATTCCGGCGCCAACGTGGAACCCGCACAACACAACCAAAGTACTTTGCCCCAACGAAACGAGTGAGGTTGTCAATCTCACCGGCTTGTCTGTAACAAAGGATTAACCGTATTGTGTGGAAGATGATTGTTTGCGAGAGAAAATAGTAAAAACAAGTATTGCAGACAGATTTGTATTTCAAGTATAAAAGAATGGACCGGGGTCCACAGTTCACTAGAGGTGTCTCTCCCATAAGATAAAAGCATGTTGGGTGAACAAATTACAGTCGGGCAATTGACAAATAGAGAGGGCATAACAATGCACATACATGACATGATAAGTATAGTGAGATTTAATTGGGCATTACGACAAAGTACATAGACCGCCATCCAACTGCATCTATGCCTAAAAAGTCCACCTTCAGGTTATCATCCGAACCCCCTCCAGTATTAAGATGCTAAACAACGGACAATTGCATTAAGTATGGTGCGTAATGTAATCAGCAACTACATCCTCGGACATAGCGCCAATGTTTTATCCCTAGTGGCAACAGCACAACACAACCTTAGGGGTTTCGTCACTCCCCAGGTGTCAATGCGGGCATGAACCCACTATCGAGCATAAGTACTCCCTCTTGGAGTTAAAAGTAAAAACTTGGCCAGAGCCTCTACTAGAAACGGAGAGCATGCAAGATCATAAACAACACATGTATAATAACTTGATAATTAACATGACATGGTATTCTCTATCCATCGGATCCCGACAAACACAACATATAGAATTACAGATAGATGATCTTGATCATGTTAGGCAGCTCACAAGATCCAACAATGAAGCACAATGAGGAGAAGACAACCATCTAGCTACTGCTATGGACCCATAGTCCAGGGGTGAACTACTCACTCATCACTCCGGAGGCGACCATGGCGGCGTAGAGTCCTCCGGGAGATGATTCCCCTCTCCGGCAGGGTGCCGGAGGCGATCTCTCGGATCCCCCGAGATGGGATCGGCGGCGGCGGCGTCTCCGGAAGGTTTTCCGTATCGTGGCTCTCGGTGCGGGGGTTTCGTCACGGAGACTTTTATAGGCGGAAGGGCAGGTCAAGAGGCGGCACGGGGCCCCACACCACGGGGCCGCGCGGCCAAGGGGGCCGCGCCGCCTATAGTGTGGCCCCTCCGTGGCCCCTCTTCGTCTCTCCTTCGGACTTCGGAAGCTTCGTGAGAAAATAGGCCCCCGGGCTTTGATTTCGTCCAATTCCGAGAATATTTCCTTACTAGGATTTCTGAAACCAAAAACAGCTAGAAAACAACGAACCGGCACTTCGGCATCTTGTTAATAGGTTAGTTCCAGAAAATGCACGAATATGACATAAAGTGTGCATAAAACATGTAGATAACATCAATAATGTGGCATAGAACATAAGAAATTATCGATACGTCGGAGACGTATCAGCATCCCCAAGCTTAGTTCTGCTCGTCCCGAGCGGGTAAAACGATAACAAAGATAATTTCTGAAGTGATATGCCATCATAACCTTGATCATACTATTTGTAAACATATGTAGTGGATGCAGCGATCAAAACAATGGTAATGACATGAGTAAACAGGTGAATCATATAGCAAAGACTTTTCATGAATAGTACTTCAAGACAAGCATTAATAAGTCTTGCATAAGAGTTAACTCATAAAGCAATAAATCAAAGTAAAGGTATTGAAGCAACACAAAGGAAGATTAAGTTTCAGCGGTTGCTTTCAACTTGTAACATGTATATCTCATGGATAATTGTCAACATAGAGTAATATAACAAGTACAATCTGCAAGTATCTAAGAATCAATGCACAGTTCACACAAGTGTTTGCTTCTTGAGGTGTAGAGAGATAGGTGTACTGACTCAACATAAAAGTAAAGAGAATGGTCCTTCAAAGAGGAAAGCATCGATTGCTATATTTGTGCTAGAGCTTTTATTTTGAAAACATGAAACAATTTTGTCAACGGTAGTAATAAAGCATATGAGTTATGAAAGTTATATCTTACAAGTTGCAAGTCTCATGCATAGTATACTAATAGTGCCCGCACCTTGTCCTAATTAACTTGGACTACCGGATCTTTGCAATGCACATGTTTTGACCAAGTGTCACAATGGGGTACCTCCATGCCGCCTGTACAAAGGTCTAAGGAGAAAGCTCGCATTTTGGATTTCTCGCTTTTGATTATTCTCAACTTAGACATCCATACCGGGACAACATGGACAACAGATAATGGACTCCTCTTTAATGCATAAGCATGTGGCAACAATTATTATTCTCATGTGAGATTGAGGATATGTGTGTCCAAAACTGAAACTTCCACCATGATTCATGGCTTTAGTTAGCGGCCCAAAGTTCTTCTCTAACAATATGCATGCTCCAACCATGAAGGTGGTAGATCTCTCTTACTTCAGACAAGACGGACATGCATAGCAACTCACATGATATCCAACAAAGAAAAGTTGATGGCGTCCCCATAAACATGGTTATCGCTCAACAAGCAACTTAATAAGAGATAAAGTGCATAAGTACATATTCAATACTTCAATAGTTTTTAAGCTATTTGTCCCATGAGCTATATATTGCAAAGGTGAATGATGGAATTTTAAAGGTAGCACTCAAGCAATTTACTTTGGAATGGCGGATAAATACCATGTAGTAGGTAGGTATGGTGGACACAAATGGCATAGTTGTTGGCTCAAGTATTTTGGATGCATGAGAAGTATTCCCTCTCGATACAAGGTTTAGGCTAGCAAGGCTATTTGAAACAAACACAAGGATGAACGGTACAGCAAAACTCACATAAAAGACATATGGTAAACATTATAAGACTCCATACCGTCTTCCTTGTTGTTCAAAACTCAATACTAGATGTTATCTAGACTCTAGAGAAACCAAATATGCAAACCAAATTAGCAAGCTCTAAGTATTTCTTCATTAGTGGGTGCAAAGTATATGATGCAAGAGCTTAAACATGAGCACAACAATTGCCAAGTATCAAATTATCCAAGACATTATAGCATTTTACTACATGTATCATTTTCCAATTCCAACCATATAACAATTTAACGAAGAAGAAACTTCGCCATGAATACTATGAGTAGAGCCTAAGGACATATTTGTCCATATGCTACAGCGGAGCGTGTCTCTCTCCCATAAAGTGAATGCTAGGATCCATTTTATTCAAACAAAACAAAAACAAAAACAAACCGACGCTCCAAGCAAAGTGCATAAGATGTGGCCGAATAAAAATGTAGTTTCAGGGGAGGAACCTGATAATGTTGTCGATGAAGAAGGGGATGTCTTGGGCATCCCCAAGCTTAGACGCTTGAGTCTTCTTAAAATATGCAGGGGTGAACCACCGGGGCATCCCCAAGCTTAGAGCTTTCACTCTCCTTAATCATATTGCATCATACTCCTCTCTTGACCCTTGAAAACTTCCTCCACACCAAACTCGAAACAACTCATTAGAGGGTTAGTGCATAATAAAAATTCACATGTTCAGAGGTGACACAATCATTCTTAACACTTATGGACATTGCATAAAGCTACTGGACATTAGTGGATCAAAGGAATTCATCCAACATAGCAAAAGAGGCAATGCGAAATAAAAGACAGAATCTGTCAAAACAGAACAGTCCGTAAAGATGGATTTTATTAGGCCACCAGACTTGCTCAAACGAAAATACTCAAATTGAATGAAAGTTGCGTACATATCTGAGTATCATGCTCGTAAATTGGCGTAATTTTCTGAGCTACCTACGAGGAGATAGACCCAGATTCGTGACAGACAAAGAAATCTGGAACTCGCGCGAGTAATCCAAATCTAGTACTTACTTTTCTATCAAAGACTTTACTTGGCACAACAAAACATAAAACTAAGATAAGGAGAAGTTGCTACAGTAGTAAACAACTTCCAAGACACAAATATAAAACAAAGTACTGGAGTAAAAACATGGGTTGTCTCCCATAAGCGCTTTTTTAACGCCTTTCGGCTAGGCGCGTAAAGTGTAACTCAAGTGTTATCGCGAGATGGAGCATTGATATCATAAGCTCCCCCATTTGTAGTGGTACTAGGGGCTTTGTTAATTTTAGGCCTATAATAATATTTCTTTGGTTTAGGCACTTTAGAGACATACATAAACTTTTGCTCCTTTCCCACATAAGCTCTCTCTCAAACCGTAAAGATGAAAAGGTTGAACCCAAGGTTCCCATAGCTTTTTCAAGTTCGCCAATCCTATTAATTTGATTATCATGGTCAACACAAGTTCCTAGGACACTAATTCTTTCATCAATTCCTCCTAAGGATTTATCAAGTTCATCAGTTTTATCAAGTAATATCTCCAACTTAGTTTCAACACTCGGAAAATTTTTCTCTATTGTTTCCAATTTTTTTATAACATCCTCAAGGGAGGTTTCACTTTTAGTTTCATTAACAGGTGGTGTTCCAAATAAACTTTCAATAATGCAGCTAGCTTCTAAGGCGGGAGCACCTAGGAAGTTACCTCCCGCGAGACAATCAAGAACATATCTATTCCAACTAGAGATACCAACATAAAAATTCCTGAGTAGGATAGTAGTGGAGTGTTTCTTAGTGCACCTATTATGGGCATCACTAATTCTATACCAAGCATCTTTTAAACATTCTCCTCCTTGTTGCTTAAATGAACGAACTTCAACTTCAGGATTACTCATTTTAGCAGTAGTAAATAAAGCAAACTAGATAAAGTAAATGCAAGTAAACTAATTTTTTTGTGTTTTCGATATAGCAAACAAGATAGCAAATAAAGTAAAGCTAGCAACTAATTTTTTTGTGTTTTGATATAAGTGCAGCAAACAAAGTAGTAAATAAAATAAAGCAAGACAAAAACAAAGTAAAGAGATTGAGAAGTGGAGACTCCCCTTGCAAGCGTGTCTTGATCTCCCCGACAACGGCGCCATAAAAAGAGCTTGATGGCGTGTATTTCACACGTTCGTTGGGCAACCCCAAGAGGAAGGTATGATGCGCACAGCAGCAAGTTTTCCCTCAGAAAGAAACCAAGATTTATCGAACCAGGAGGAGCCAAGAAGCACGTTGAAGGTTGATGGCGGCGGGATGTAGTGCGGCGCAACACCAGAGATTCCGGCGCCAACGTGGAACCTGCACAACACAACCAAAGTACTTTGCCCCAACGAAACAGTGAGGTTGTCAATCTCACCGGCTTGCTGTAACAAAGGATTAACCGTATTGTGTGGAAGATGATTGTTTGCAGAGAAAATAGTAAAAACAAGTATTGCAAGCAGATTTGTATTTCAGTATAAAAGAATGGACCGGGGTCCACAGTTCACTAGAGGTGTCTCTCCCATAAGATAAAAGCATGTTGGGTGAACAAATTACGGTCGGGCAATTGACAAATAGAGAGGGCATAACAATGCACATACATGACATGATAAGTATAGTGAGATTTAATTGGGCATTACGACAAAGTACATAGACCGCCATCCAACCGCATCTATGCCTAAAAGTCCACCTTCGAGGTTATCATCCGAACCCCCTCCAGTATTAAGTTGCTAAACAACGGACAATTGCATTAAGTATGGTGCGTAATGTAATCAGCAACTACATCCTCGGACATAGCGCCAATGTTTTATCCCTAGTGGCAACAAGCACAACACAACCTTAGGGGTTTCGTCACTCCCCAGGTGTCAATGCGGGCATGAACCCACTATCGAGCATAAGTACTCCCTCTTGGAGTTAAAAGTAAAAACTTGGCCAGAGCCTCTACTAGAAACGGAGAGCATGCAAGATCATAAACAACACATGTATAATAACTTGATAATTAACATGACATGGTATTCTCTATCCATCGGATCCCGACAAACACAACATATAGAATTACAGATAGATGATCTTGATCATGTTAGGCAGCTCACAAGATCCAACAATGAAGCACAATGAGGAGAAGACAACCATCTAGCTACCGCTATGGACCCATAGTCCAGGGGTGAACTACTCACTCATCACTCCGGAGGCGACCATGGCGGCGTAGAGTCCTCCGGGAGATGATTCCCCTCTCCGGCAGGGTGCCGGAGGCGATCTCCTGGATCCCCCGAGATGGGATCGGCGGCGGCGGCGTCTCTGGAAGGTTTTCCGTATCGTGGCTCTCGGTACTGGGGGTTTCGTCACGGAGACTTTTTATAGGCGGAAGGGCAGGTCAAGAGGCGGCACGGGGGCCCCACACCACAGGGCCGCGCGACCAAGGGGGGGGCGTGCCGCCCTATAGTGTGGCCCCTCCATGGCCCCTCTTCGTCTCTCCTTCGGACTTCTGGAAGCTTCGTGAGAAAATAGGCCCCTGGGCTTTGATTTCGTCCAATTCCGAGAATATTTCCTTACTAGGGTTTCTGAAACCAAAAACAGCAGAAAACAAGAATCGGCACTTCGGCATCTTGTTAATAGGTTAGTTCCAGAAAATGCACGAATATGACATAAAGTGTGCATAAAACATGTAGATAACATCAATAATGTGGCATAGAACATAAGAAATTATCGATACGTCGGAGACGTATCAAAGACCGAAAGGATTACGAAGTGGGGCGACGAGGCGACGCCACGCCAGGGCCGCGCGGCCAAGGGTGGGGCCGCGCCGCCCTGTTGTGTGGGTCCCTCGCGTCACCCCTAAACCTACCCTTCCGCCTACTTAAAGCCTTCGTCGTGAAACCCCCAGGACCGAGAGCCACGATACGGAAAACCTTACAGAGACGCCGCCGCCGCCAATCCCATCTCGGGGGATTCAGGAGATCGCCTCCGGCACCCTGCCGGAGAGGGGAATCATCTCCCGGAGGGCTCTTCATCGCCATGATCGCCTCCAGATCGATGTGTGAGTAGTTCACCCCTGGACTATGGGTCCATAGCAGTAGCTAGATGGTTGTCTTCTCCTCATTGTGCTATCATGTTAGATCTTGTGAGCTGCCTATCATGATCAAGATCATCTATTTGTAATGCTACATGTTGTATTTGTTGGGATCCGATAAATATTGAATACTATGTCAAATTGATTATCAATCTATCATATATGTTGTTTTTGTACTTGCATGCTCTCCGTTGCTAGTAGAGGCTCGGGCCAAGTTGATACTTGTGACTCCAAGAGGGAGTATTTATGCTCGATAGTGGGTTCATGCCTCCATTGAATCTGGGACAGTGACAGAAAGTTCTAAGGTTGTGGATGTGCTCGTTGCCACTAGGGATAAAGCATCGATGCTTTGTCTAAGGATATTTGTGTTGATTACATTACGCACCATACTTAATGCAATTGTCTGTTGTTTGCAACTTAATACCGGAAGGGGTTCGGATGATAACCCGAAGGTGGACTTTTTAGCCATAGATGCATGCTGGATAGCGGTCTATGTACTTTGTCGTAATGCCCTGATTAAATCTCATAGTACTCATCATGATATATGTATGTGCATTGTTATGCCTTCTTTATTTGTCAATTGCCTAACTGTAATTTGTTCACCTAACATGCTATTTATCTTATGGGAGAGACACCACTAGTGAACTGTGGACCCCGGTCCAATTCTTTACATCTGAAATACAATCTACTGCAATTGTTTGTTACTGTTCTTCGCAAACAAACATCATCATCCACACTATACATTTAATCCTTTGTTTACAGCAAGCCGGTGAGATTGACAACCTCACTGTTACGTTGGGGCAAAGTACTTTGATTGTGTTGTGCAGGTTCCACGTTGACGCCGGAATCCCTGGTGTTGCGCCGCACTACACTCCGCCACCAACAACCTTCACGTGTTCCTTGACTCCTACTGGTTCGATAACCTTGGTTTCTTACTGAGGGAATACTTACTGCTGTGCGCATCACACCTTCCTATTAGGGTTCCCAACGGACGTGTCGACTACGCGCCATCAAGACTATTTTCTGGCGCCGTTGCCGGGGAGATCAAGACACGCTGCAAGGGGAGTCTCCCACATCTAATCTCTTCACTTTGTTTTTGTCTTGCTTTACTTTATTTTATTTACTGCTTTGTTTGCTCTTATATCAAAAATACAAAAAAATTAGTTGCTAGTTTTACTTTATTTACTGTCTTGTTCTCCATATTGCAAACACACAAAAATTAGTTACTTGCATTTATTTACTTTTTGTTTATTTCATCATGTTGCCTCCTAAGTTTACTTTGAAAAAAATATCGGTAGGACAAGGGTCTATCATTGGAAGAGATAATATAGAAGAATTTTTCACCCATGTTAGTATGGATGAAGATTTTGAAGATATACCATTATTAAAAGTTGTTCCTACTTATGAAAGTGCTTCTGCCTGTTTAGTACACATGTTGGAAACTAAATTTGTTAATCTCAATCCCATAATGCAACATATGTTTCTTACACTTTCTGATATGGAGATGGGAGAAAAGAGAGATTTTGTTTTAAAAGTCCTTGTTAGAGAATTTGAAGATATAGCTAAAGAAGCTAGAAAAGTTTTTATTAAGCATAAGAGGCTTGGTTTGTTCACTGATTTTAAAAGAACACTTGAAAAGATGGACATGGATAGAATAAGGTACACTAATAATGTTAATGAAGGTGGGGAGATTAAAGTACCGATACCTAGTAAGCTCCTAGGAATGCATGAAGCTCTAGAAAATAACTATGCTTGGCTTGTTCCTGAAATTTTGTTTGATGAGAATAGTAAGCCTAAAAGTGTACAAAGAGGAGTTACTTACATAGAACACATACAATGCATTGTTGAGGAAACTCCCAACACCCCTGGTAAGAATGCTAATGCTTCGTCTCTCGATAATACTTGATTCACACTTTCTGCGCCTAGCTGAAAGGCGTTAAAGAAAAGCGCTTATGGGAGACAACCCATTATTTACTTCTGCACTTTGTTTTATATTTGAGTCTTGGAAGTTGTTACTACTGTAGCAACATCTCCTTATCTTTATTTTATTGCATTGTTGTGCCAAGTAAAGTCTTTGATAGTAAAGTCAATACTGGATTTGGATTGCTGCGTAGGAACAGATTTCTTGCTGTCACGAAATTGAGCCGCCCCTGCTGTAGAAAATTTATAAAAATCTGCCAATTTACGTGCGTGATCCTCAGATATGTACGCAACTTTCATTCAATTTGGGCATTTTCATCTGAGCAATTCTGGTGCCTCTAAAAAATTCGCTTTTACGGACTGTTCTGTTTTGACAGATTCTGCCATTTATTTCGCATTGCCTGTTTTGCTATGTTTGATGGATTTCTTTATTCCATTAACTTTCAGTAGCTTTGTGAAATGTCCAGAAGTGTTAAGAATGATTATGTCACCTCTGAATATATGAATTTTCAATTATGCACTAACCCTCTAATGAGATTGTTTTGAGTTTGGTGTGGAGGAAGTTTTCAAGGGTCAAGAGAGAAGGATGATACAATATGATCAAGAAGAGTGAAAAGTCTAAGCTTGGGGATGCCCCCGTGGTTCATCCCTGCATATTTTAAGAAGACTCAAGCATCTAAGCTTGGGGATGCCCAAGGCATCCCTTCTTCATCGACAACTTATCGGGTCACCTCTAGTGAAACTATATTTTTATTCCGTCACATCTTATGTGCTTTACTTGGAGCGTCTGTTTGTTTTTGTTTTTGTTTTTGTTTGAATAAAATCGGATCCTAGAATTCTTTGTTTGGGAGAGAGACACGCTCCGCTGTTTCTTATGAACACATATGTTCTTAGCTTTATTCTTAATGTTCATTGCGAAGGTTGAACTACTTCGTTCATTGTTATATGGTTGGAAACAGAAAATGCTGCATGTGGTAAATGGTATAATGTCTTGAATAATTTGATACTTGGCCATTGTTGTGCTCATATAGATCATATTTAAGCTCTTGCATCATGTACTTTGCACCTATTAATGAAGAACTACATAGAGCTTGTTAAAATTTGGTTTGCATGATTAATCTCCAGAGTCTAGATATTTTCTGGTTAAGGTGTTTGAACAACAAGGAGACGATGTAAAGTCTTATAATACTTACAATATGTTCATATGTGAACTTTGCTGCACCATTTTATACTTGAGTTTGCTTCAAACAACCTTGCTAGCCTAGCCTTGTATTGAGAGGAATTCTTCTCGTGCATCCAAATCCTTGAGCCAAAAACTATGCCATTTGTGTCCACCACACCTACCTACTACATGGTATTTCTCTGCCATTCCAAAGTACATTACTTGAGTGCTACCTTTAAAAATTCTATTCCTTGTCTTTGCAATATATAGCTCATGGGAAAAATAGCCTTAAAAACTATTGTGGTGAAGAATATATACTTATGTGTTTTATTTCTTAATAAGTTGCTTGTTGAGCGGTAACCATGTTTCTGGGGACGCCATCAACTATTACCTTTGTTGAATATCATGTGAGTTGCTATGCATGTTCGTCTTGTCTGAAGTAAGGGCGATTTTCATGATCAAATGGTTTGAGTATGCATATTGTTAGAGAAGAACATTGGGCCGCTAACTATAGCCATGATCCATGGTGGAAGTTTCAGTTTGGACAATTAATCCTCAATCTCATATGAGAATATTATCTGTTGTTGAATGCTTATGCATTAAAGAGGAGTCCATTATCTGTTGTCTATGTTGTCCCGGTATGGATGTCTAAGTTGAGAATAATCAAAAGCGAGAAATCCAATGCAAACCTTTTCCTTAGACCTTTGTACAGGCAGCATAGAGGTACCCCTTTGTGACACTTGGTTGAAACATATGCTATGCAATGATAATCCGTGTTAATCCAAGCTAATTAGGACAAGGTGCGAGCACTATTGGTATACTATGCATGAGGCTTGCAACTTATAGGATGTCTTATACATAACACATATGATTTATTACTACCGTTGATAAAATTGTTTCTATGTTTTCAAAATGAAAAGCTCTAGCACAAAAACAGTAATCCATGCTTCCCTCTGCGAAGGGCCTATCTTCTACTTTATTGTTGAGTCAGTTTACCTATTCCTTCTATCTTAGAAGCAAACACTTGTATCAACTGTGTGCATTCATTCTTACATGTTTACCTATTGCACTTGTTATATTACTTTGTGTTCACAATTATCCATGAGATAAATATGTTGAAGTTGAAAGCAACTGCTGAAACTTATATCTTCATTTGTGCTGCTTCAATGCCTTTACTAAGAATTTATTGCTTTATGAGTAACTCTTATGCAAGTCTTATTGATGCTTGTCTTGAAAGTATTATTCATGAAAAGTCTTTGCTATATGACTCATTTGTTTACTCATTGTCTTCATCATTGCTTCGAATCGCTGCATTCATCTCATATGCTTTACAATAGTATTGATCAAGATTATGATAGCATGTCACTTCATAAATTATCTTTGTTATCGTTTACCTACTCGAGGGCGAGTAGGAACTAAGCTTGGGGATGCTTGATACGTCTCAAACGTATCTATAATTTCTTATGTTCCATGCTACTTTATGGATGATACTCACATGTTTTATACACATTATATGTCATTATTATGCATTTTCCGGCACTAACCTATTGACGAGATGCCGAAGAGCCAGTTTGTTGTTTTCTCGCTGTTTTTGGTTTCGTAAATCCTACAAAGGAAATATTCTCGGAATTGGACGAAATCAATGCCCAGGGTCTTATTTTTCCACGAAGCTTCCAGAAGACCGAAAGGATTACGAAGTGGGGTGACGAGGCGATGCCACGCCAGGGCCGCGCGGCCAAGGGTGGGGCCGCGCCGCCCTGTTGTGTGGGTCCCTAGCGTCGCCCCTAAACCTACCATTCCGCCTACTTAAAGCCTTCGTCGCGAAACCCCCAGGACCGAGAGCCACGATACGGAAAACCTTAGAGAGACGTCACCGCCGCCAATCCCATCTCGGGGGATTCAGGAGATCGCCTCCGGCACCCTGCCGGAGAGGGGAATCATCTCCCGGAGGGCTCTTCATCGCCATGATCACCTCCGGATCGATGTGTGAGTAGTTCACCCCTGGACTATGGATCCATAGCAGTAGCTAGATGGTTGTCTTCTCCTCATTGTGCTATCATGTTAGATCTTGTGAGCTGCCTATCATGATCAAGATCATCTATTTGTAATGCTACATGTTGTGTTTGTTGGGATCCGATGAATATTGAATACTATGTCAAGTTGATTATCAATCTATCATATATGTTGTTTATGTTCTTGCATGCTCTCCGTTGCTAGTAGAGGCTCTGGCCAAGTTGATACTTGTGACTCCAAGAGGGAGTATTTATGCTCGATAGTGGGTTCATGCCTCCATTGAATCTGGGACGAGTGACGTAAAGTTCTAAGGTTGTGGATGTGCTGTTGCCACTAGGGATAAAACATCGATGCTTTGTCTAAGGATATTTGTGTTGATTACATTACGCACCATACTTAATGCAATTGTCTCGTTGTTTGCAACTTAATACCGGAAGGGGTTCGGATGATAACCTGAAGTGGACTTTTTAGCCATAGATGCATGCTCGGATAGCGGTCTATGTACTTTGTCGTAATGCCCCGATTAAATCTCATAGTACTCATCATGATATATGTATGTGCATTGTTATGCCTTCTTTATTTGTCAATTGCCCAACTGTAATTTGTTCACCCAACATGCTATTTATCTTATGGGAGAGACACCACTAGTGAACTGTGGATCCCGGTCAAATTCTTTACATCTGAAATACAATCTACTGCAATTGTTCGTTACTGTTCTTCGCAAACAAACATTATCATCCACACTATACATTTAATCCTTTGTTTACAGCAAGCCGGTGAGATTGACAACCTCACTGTTAAGTTGGGGCAAAGTACTTTGATTGTGTTGTGCAGGTTCCACGTTGGCGCCGGAATCCCTGGTGTTGCGCCGCACTAGACTCCGCCACCAACAACCTTCACGTGTTCCTTGACTCCTACTGGTTCGATAACCTTGGTTTTTTACTAAGGGAAAACTTACTGCTGTGCGCATGACACCTTCCTCTTGGGGTTCCCAACGGACGTGTCGACTACGCGCCATCAATGACCTCTAGGATGTCGAGCAACAAAGACACCTCGCTCTTCGACTGGCTTGCCGAGGTCACACCGGCAACCCCAAAGTTGCTGCATGAAGGCCTCGCAACAACAGTTCTGCTGCTGCCCTGGATGATCTGGAAGGATAGGAACAACCGCGTCTTCAACCGAGCGCAACCCTCGGTTCGCAGCCTGATAATCAAAATCACAGAGACAGCCCTCTGGCATCAAGCCAGTGCCTTAGGCCCGAGAGATGTGCTCCTGACGACCGGGGACGAGATTCGGATGGAACGAGGGATGGGGATGGGGACGGGATTCAGAGTCTAGCAAAACTAGGGTACAGTGGGGGTATACATCTCTCGATCGATTTTTCGATGGAGGGGACGTGAACAAATCAATTTCGGGACAATGAACCCGGTACGGGAGGGTGAATCGAGAACGCGAACCTCTCATAGTTGGGACGATGAATCCGGTATGATACACTGGGTCGAGGAACACAAACCTCTCTAAGTTGGATCGATGACCCCAACAATATAATGATCGGCCATATCGATTAAACTGATAAGCAAAGGTATTTCATTAAAGTTTACAGCAAGAATACTTAACAAGTACTAAGTTTAACATAGAAATTCGATATTATAATGCTCCAAGTTGGATCGATGACCCCAACAATATATTGATAGGCCATATGGATTAAAGTGATAAGCAAACATACTTAATTGAAGTTTACAACAAGAATACTTAACAAGTACTAAGTTAGCAAACAGATTCACTACAGATACGAACAGAAGCATTTCAAAGCTTCAGAGACGTGAACGTGAGGAGCTTCAAGCATTTCAAGGCTTCAACTATATAGCATCTAAGTGACTCACCAACAGACCAGCTCACCATGTACCTTCAAAAAAAAGAACTATTAGTAACCATCTAAATGTAAACATATGAATCTATATATTCTAGAGTTTAGATTTATAGTACCATTCACTTCGTTGTGTTTTCAGTTATCCGCTTTTTCTGTGGTGGTTCCGCTGCCACATCCTCCAAGCTAGCCCAACGTAGCTACTATTATCAGGTTCAACATCCCACTTGTAATATGGACCTGCATTGTAACCCTCTAAAAACCTTCTCTTGAGCAGCTCGTTTGCATGAATGAAGGCTAGCTTATCGGGTGTCTTTCTATACAACTTGTTTCTCTTTACATTATGAATAAATAAGTAGGTACTTCAATTTCTTTCGGCGGAGGAGCTACTTATTGGCTGAGATAATACTCTCTTCGCCACCTCATTCAAGTTAGGAGTTTCTTAGCCATAATTAAACCACCAGTCAATGGCATTAATCGTGGCTGCATGAGCTTGAACCAGCGGCAATGCATACAAATCTTTCTTCATTCTGAACTTGTTAAACTCCTCACGTAAAGTGGCATACTCTTTTTTATCTTCTGCAATCCTACTAAAAGCCTCTATAACACCTTGCATAACCTCATTGTCCTCGTTTGGAGATTTCCTTTGACCACCACCAGGAGCAGGAGTTGCAAGATATTGTTGATCATAGTACTTTGGAGAAAAGATAATGCTAAGAAATGAAAGGACCAATTCATATTTCCCCACCACCTTCTCATACATGCATCTAAAAGGGTAGTCCTCGCCTTCTCATAGGAAGGAGGTTTGTATCCCTTCAGTGCTTTTTCGATGGTTGCTACCATTTTAAAATATTGTGGACTTCTTAACACATTCAATGGAATTCCATTAGCACATAGGAACGCCATTATTTTCATATCAACGTCATCCCTTTCCACCCCAGCAAAAGCTTCTACTAATGGACTAGGCACATAGCCCAAAGCTTGTCCTTTCTCTGCTTTGTGATACTGTTTAGCACATGCTGTTTATGAGAAAATTTATTAGACAACACCACATCAACTGGCACATGTATAACTAATTTCCTGGTTTGGTTTATAAACAGTATCACAAAGCAGAGAAAGGACAAGCTTCAGGCTCTGTGCCTAGTCCATTAGTATGGAAAAGGATGATGTTGATATGAAAATAATGGTGTTTCGATGTGCTAATGGAATTCCATTCAATGTGTTAAGAAGTCCACAATATTTTGAAATGGTAGGAGTCATCCAAAAATCACCGAAGGGATACAAACCTCCTTCCTGTGAGAAGGCGAGGACTGCCCTTTTATATGCATGTAAGAGAAATGTGGAGGCTGACTTAGCTCTGGTTAGAGAGACATGGTAAGCCTCCAACATTTATACCAATCATATGTTTGGTCAAATTTGTTATTAGCATTCTAGCTATTTAAAACTTCAATTGCTTTATATAGGTATTCACATGGTGTCTCTGTTGTTTCGGACGGGTGGAAAAATATGAAGAACCAACCTTTAATCAATGTAATAGCGTCGAATAGTTGTGATTCAATGTTTCTATACGCAGAAGACTTCTCCGGAGAGAGAAGACAGGTGAAGCCATTGCACAATTTCTGTTGCAAGCTATTGAAGAGATTGGCCTGGGAAATGTCCTTCAGGTCATCACTGACAATGCATCTAATTGGAAATCTGCGGGCAGAGAAATTCAGAAAGTATGTGTGTCCTAGTTTGGTACATATTGGTAGTAATTACATATGTGCAATCAACATTTATTTTTTGGTCTATTCTATGCATATAATTGTATTTCTTTTTTTTGACGGGTGCATAAGCATATATTTTGGTCCCCATGTGTTGTTCACACACTGAATCTGGTATTCAAAGATTTTGCAAATAAGTTTGCTTGGATGGTGGACACAAACCAGACTGGGAAAGTAATTGTGAAGTTCTTCTGGAACCACCAACACTTTCTAGCTCTCTTTAGAGGTAATCCGAGTTGGATCTTTTGAAGGTCTCAAAGAGATTTGCATCTCATTATATTTTTCTTAAGAGACTTATGGAGGTTCGAGAGGCACTTACTACTAGTGTCGTCTCAACCAAGTGGAGAAAAATATGAATTGGTCCTTCCATTGTTTAGCATTCGCTATTTCTTCAAAGTACTATGATCAACAATATCTTGCAACTCCTGCTCCTGGTGGTGGTAAAGGAAAGCTCCAAACGAGGACAATGAGGTTATGCAAGGTGTTATAGAGGCTTTTAGTAGGATTGCAGAAGATAAAAACTAGTATGCCACTTTACTTGGGAAGTTTAACAAGTTCATAATGAAGAAAGGTTTGCATGCATTGCCGCCTGTTCAAGCTGATGCAACCACGATGAATGCCATTGACTGGTGGTTCAAATATGGCTCAGAAACTCCTAACTTGAATGAGGTGGCGAAAAGAGTATTGTCTCAGCCAATAAGTAGCTCCTCCACCGAAAGAAATTGGAGTACCTACTCATTTATACATAATGTAAAGAGAAACAAGCTGAATACAAAGAACCGATAAGCTAGTCTTCATTCATGCAAACGAGCGGCTCAAAAGAAGGTTTTCAGAGGGTTACAATGCAGGTCCACATTACAAGTGGGATGTTGAACCTGATAATAGCTTATTGCCGGACTCATGCTTGAAGCTTGAGCAGCTACGTTGGGCTAGCTTCGAGGATGTGGCAGCGGAACCACCACAGAAAAATCGGAGGACTGAAAACACTAGGAAGTGACTGGTACTATAAATCTAAACTCTAGAATATATAGATTCAAATGTTTACATTTAGATGGTCACTAATAGTTCTTTTTTGTTTAAAGGTACATGGTGAGCTGGTCTGTTGGTGAGTCACTTGGATGCTATACTTGAAGCCTTGAAATGCTTGAAGCTCCTCACGTTTCACATCTCTGAAGCTTTGCAATGCTTCTGTCCGTATCTGTAGTCAATCCGTTTGCTTGTCTGATACTTTGATCCATTATAATTTTGAATTTCTATGTTAAACTCAGTCTTGTTAAGTATTCTTGCTAGAAACTTTAATTAAATACATTTTCTTATCAGTTTAATCCATATGGCCGATCATTATATTGTTGGGGTCATCGATCCAACTTGGAGAGGTTCGTGTTCCTCGACCTAGTGTATCGTAACGGATTTATCGTCCCAACTATGAGAGGTTCGCGTTCCCGGGTTCATCGTCCCGAAATTGATTGGTTCACGTCCCCTCCATCGAAAAATTGATCGAGAGATGTATATCCCCACTAGAATCCCGTCCCCCGTTCCTGTCCCTCGTTCCCACCGTACCGGGAACATGGCTACTATGGTTTAGCTTCGTTTTTTCTTTCTTTGTCGGTTTTGGCCGCTGGCTGTCCTACTCTCGTGCCTTGTTGGTATTTCTTCTAATACAAAATGATGCGTGTTCAGGAATAAAAAGTTGCAGATTAATGCGCGGATGACAAGGTGACCAAACATCTCACGACACGAGCTGACAAAATTTTCCAAACCACTTCACTAGTGTAACACAAAAGAATATCTAAAGAGAATCAGGTTATGCATCCAATAAATCCTCCACTACCAACAGTCTAAATAACAAAATCTCATGTCCGGTGATCTGAAAACTAAGATTCCTCCGGATGAAACGTGTAATTTATGTGGCACCAGATGTTCTAAAATCTAAGTACTAATCGTCTCAAAAAAAAAATCTAAGTGCTAACCAATCGAAGAGATCTATAGCACATGAGCAGTTTAAATGCCATGAAACAGGACTAAATTATCCAACGCAACTGCAGTCTACTCCAATCCAATCTGGCGTGAACACAACAGGCTTCCGAATCCCCCAAAATAATTTTGCTCCCGTGTGGTTACCTGGTTCCGATCGGAGGGGAGGACGCTCACCTGGCCGGTGATAAAGGCGAGGCGATCGGATCCCCTCTTGACCAGCCGCCGCCGCCGCGTGGTCGCTTTCGGCGGGCCCTCGATCGCCTCCTCCGTTCGTGCCCAGGGCACTACTTTCTCTCGCCGCTCCACCCCTCGCCTCTTCGTTTTCTCGATTTCTTCGTTTTCTTGATGCAAATTATACGGTAGCCGGTACGCTTCTATGGCCCAAACATCCCCTAAAACGGCCCATAAACGCCCACAATTAGCCCATAAATAATGGGCTCACGACTCCCTAGAAGGTTATAATAGGCTCATGATTTCTGGACAGGCTTTGGAAGGTTGGAACATGTCACGTTGTGCGCCACCGGCGCATGAAACTAAACGTGGATGCAGCTACGTCAAAGAACGGATGTGGCGGAGCGAAAGCAGTGGTGTGTCGCAGCGACATAGGAGCTTTTCTGGGAGCATCGACTGTCACACTTCCGAGTCAAAACAGCTCAACCACGCCGGAAGCAATGGCGTGCCGCGAGGCCCTTGCACTGGCGCAAGATCTTCATATCTCCCAGTTGTGTATCGCTTTAGATTGCTTGGAAGTAATCAAAAACCTACATGAGTCATACATGGGGTCTACAGCATGATCACTCGCGATATTAGGGACACAGCTACTCTCTTCTCGCGGGTGTCTTTCCGGCACGAAGGTACGAGCTCAAATGGCGAAGCGCACCGTCTCGCTCGGAGCTCAGTTAATCAAACTATTGGTCGTCGGGTTTGGCTCATCCAGCCACCTGAATATGTATTCTTGCAAACGTTTCTGATTATAATGAATAAAGGATGGCCAATTTCTCAAAAAAAAAAAGTCACGTTGTGCGAACCAAGCTTAAAAAGAACAAGATTTTCTCTTACAAAAAACACAGCACCTGATTTTCTTTTGTTCTCCGAAAATGAAGATCATTCTGGCTTCCATGATCCCGTAGCCAATTTATTCTGGATGTACGGTCTGCAAAGTCTAACTAGATAGCTTGAAGAAGGGTGACATTAGCTAAAGACGGACCTTCCTAGCGTGTAGTTAGGGTTTGGCAGCGTGACGCGTGGCAGCGCGTAAGTTCCTTCCGCATGATACACCCCCCCCCCCGCGCTACGTATGCGAAGGGTGTGTTTGGTAGCATGCAATTAAAAACGGGCACTGAGCCATGTTATGCAGCCCATTTGATTACCGGAACTCGTTATATATTCCTCACGATAATGGTAAAAGCCATTGTCATCAAAATAAATGTTTGGATGGTGAATGTCAAACATAATGTCAAATATGACTTGCTTACCAACTGTGAGAACATCAAAGTGATGCACCTCTTCTCCATCCGTAGCAAAATCTTCAACTCCTTGCATCTCCGCAACAACATATTCTACCTTTTCCATCTCTGCAACAACATCTTCTACCTCTTCCATCTCTGCAACAACCTCTTCTACACCTTGCATCTCTGCACCAACATCTTCTACCCCTCCCATCTCCGCAGCAACATGTTATCCCCCATTATTCATGATGTCAAATTCATCTTCAACATCCAAAAGGATGAATAATGTCATATTCATCTTCAACATCCAGAAGGTTATTCATGCCATCGATCCATGCATCAAAAACATCTTGCAAATCGAACAACCAATTACATACAAATTCTCCATGAAAATATGCAATTTTTTGGATTACTAGTAGAAGTAGTAATGCAATGTTGATCCTTTATATTCTGTTATTTTTCCCTAAACTGTGTTTGATGTTGTGGTTCGTTCGATGAAAATGTCAAATGATTTATAAGGCACGTACAATGAGGTGATGTTAGCCTTCTCTTACGCTTGCCATGTCAGATTTTTGCTTAGTTGGAGGAGAGAGAATGAAGGGAGAGAAGTTTGTCTTCCCTTAGCTAAGGGATGATCTCTTATGAAATAAGAGAAGACTATTTTCCCCATTGTACGACTTATCTTCTCTTAGTCACATAATTTCCTACTAAAAATAATTAATTACCATTTATTGTAAGGGATAACAATAAGAGATAATGTATTGTACGATTATATTTATCATACTCTCTAGATGACATGGACTGCTAAGAGAAGACCTGTCTTCCCTACCATTGTACATGCCCTAAAATGTGCAACTTTTAAATTAGCAACAAAGTAGGAAAATGCACATGATCCGAGTGATAGCTGCTCTCAAGAGCGGGATTAGCGGCGCAATTCCCTGGTATCCGTGCAAAAAAGAGTAATAAAGATAGCTCCCGGTGGTGGTGCACATACTTTCTAGTACTCTTTTTTGTAAAAAAAGAGTAGATCTTAGAAAAAGCACATATGTATGTTTTGTAAAATCAATTCTATGACGTGAATTTGTTATGCGTTGCAAGACTCCTTAAATTACGAAATATTCACTGCCAAGATTTTGGGAACAACCGCGACCTAGCTCTGAATATTCATTGAATTTTTTGTGAGATCCGCATTCATCGTCAGATAAATAAGAAATTTCTTCGTTGCCTAAAATTATCCACAATAAAAGTATCACAAGTAGTATCATGCATTTTATGCATGTAAAAGTTGACGTGGCACTGTAATTAATAATAAGAGAGATGATAATAGTAGATATTGTATCATATAACTAAAAAGTTTAGTGTCAAATAATTTTTTTACATAGATTTGCATTGAGTTTCTAAAAATCTTATAAATGCAATGAGAACATTAGACTATTATATGGTATACCGTGCATTGTAGAGATAGTATCATACAATAGTACTGGGAGTGGTGTTTTGGAACATGGGAGCATATGCTCCCTATATTTTGAAATGCATCTTACATATATTTTAAATTTCAAAAAAATTGAAACAAAAAATTCGCACGTACATCTTCACGTGCTACGCGCTTACAAAATTGTTTCATAAAAAATGAACTTATCATGTGATGTGTGTAAAAAAGACAAAATTCAGTGCTGAAAACAATGCTTTTCACAGGATAAGTTTTCTCTATTTTACATAGGCCACAAAAAATATTATTTTTTCGTGAAACTTGACGCATACACATATATTATGGAGATGTACATGTAGAATTTTTTGTAAAATTTTTTGCACACTTCGAAATATGTTTTGTTGGTAGAGGGAGCATACGCACCCAGGAGCCGAATTGAATTTCCGTATGCATGATGCTAATATATGGTACTATTCATGGTGATTAGTTTAAAAAATAGCCGCACTCAATAAAAAAAAATATAACACAAAACTATGGCGGGACACCGTCCAGACTCCATACTTGAAGCGGATTGACCGGAGCTTAAATGGCGGCTGTTCTCGTATTAAAGATAACCAGCACCACCACCTTCCTCCACCTCAACCCCTCCTCATTATATAACGCAGCTAGGGGGAGGCGCATGACAAATACTCGTACCTAGCAGTAGTTATACGCAACCAAGTGGAGAGCTCCAATCCACCAGCACGTCGTACTGTTCCCTCACTCCGACGCACAATCTTCAGCTCGATCAAGTCCAAGGTAATGCGCGCATCGTGTCCAC
The DNA here is from genome assembly GCF_022539505.1 of Lolium rigidum. Lineage (NCBI taxonomy): Eukaryota > Viridiplantae > Streptophyta > Magnoliopsida > Poales > Poaceae > Lolium > Lolium rigidum. Next base: position 70,560,108 of record NC_061513.1, on the reverse strand, counting down.
TTCGTGCTTCCACTTCGCGCGATGTGTCACCCACGCCGGCCGCGTTCTCGTTAAATATATAGCTAGAATCCACTTTGTGCTTGTGAGCTTGAGACGCTAACCCCGTCGTCGTGAAATCGTGTGCAGCGAGAGGGGGGCGACGCCGCGACGGTGGTGATCGTCGAGGATGAGCAGGAACGGCGGCAAGGTGTCGAAGCTGGAGAGCCTGAGGCTGAGCCTGTCGCGGGCGCGAGGTGGTGGTGGCGGGCAGTCTTCGTCCACCACGGCGCGGCCGGGAGGTGGCGGCGGCGGCGGAGCCAACGCGTCGTCGCCCCACAGGCGGTCCTCTTCCTCGTCGTCCACGGCGTCGCCGCCGAGCTCGTGCGTGTCGTCGGAGGGCAGCCCGGACGCGGCGGCCGGGCCGCCCATGGTCCTGGCGGGGTGCCCCCGGTGCATGATGTACGTGATGCTGTCCCGGGAGGACCCGCGGTGCCCCCGCTGCCACAGCGCCGTGCTACTCGACTTCAACGACGACGAGCAGCGCCGCCCGCGCCCTCGCCAGCGCCGGTGAACCCGTGCGCTGATCTCAGCTCAAGTCGTCGGCATCGTCGTAGCTTCTACATTTGAGATCGAGTTAATTTTTAGCGACGCCTCGGGAGAGAATGATAGTTCATTGATTTGTTGTCTCGCGAGCCGGAAGGAATTATTTCATAGACCTGTTCTTCCATGCTGTGACTGTGAGCGCTGGTCGATCGATGGAGTCGGGTCTAGGTAATAATTTCGTGTTTTGGGGTGTCTTTTGCAATTCAATTGTTTGACGTTCAACGGAGCAAGGATTTTAAGTTTACTTTCTCGTGATTCCTGAACATGTGATTGGATAGCCCGTTGTCCTGGCATATCGACATAAATACGCTGAGCAAATGTGCAGTTGGCGAAATGTATATGCGCAAGTAGTTGTATAGTGGTTCACTCGATTCTTTGGAGCGTCTCATTAACAATGTGTCGTACTATTTTGTTTGCAGGGTTTAACTCTAGTACGTGCCGTGAGGTTTAAGCTCTCTGACATTTAGCTCGTATGACCAAGCCCACAAATACTCTACTAGGGATTTTTTATTTTCTTTTGGTGGTTTTTTTTTTGCGGGTAAAATAGGAACTTTATTAACCAGGAGGGATTACAAGTCGATCAAGGTCAAGAGCCTGAAAGACAGCTTCAGGTCCGGTACCTAACCAAGTAGCATTGAGGTTCTCTAGTCTTGCTAGATTTGCAAGATCATGGCTAACCCTCACCTGCGAACGTTCCACTTTTACAAAACTACACTCACTCCTTTGACTAGCTAGAAATTTAATTTGGGACACAAAATGTAAGAGGGGCGATCTGTTCTGTCCTGGTGAAGATACAGCCGCCCACACAATCACATCTTATAATCAAACACCCTAGAAAGACGGATACTAGCTAGGATAAATTATGAGAATCTTATTTATTCCTAGTGAAAACATCAACCCCTGTATGTAAATATGAGCACCAAGAACTGAATATTTCTGTTTTTTTGTTTTCAAAATGAAGGTTGAAAACCCCGATCTCTGCATCCAAATGATGCACATAGCCTTGTTTTTTTATATTATTTAAGAGAGAACTACAATGATGGAATTGAACTCTCGTGGGTACACCTCTCCACCGCTCTACAATCCCACAATAGCAGGTTCTACGCAGCTAGAGATTTGATTTTGGAGTTTTTTTTGAAAGAAACATTTAACAGAGAAACATCAAATGAGGCTATCTTATACGGTTACACCCATGCTTAGGCCACATTACAGATTCAAATAAAAGAAAACTATCATGCATTAAGAGTGGTATTCGTCATTACTTTCCTATGTAAAATAGCTAGCAAGGAAGTAATTTAGGGTGTGAATTTCTCAACATACATTATACAAAAGTTTAGCACAACACGGTTCAATAAAGGCATAGATCAGACACGAGGCCTTCCCAACTATAGGTATTGATCTTGAAGCACAAGAGGAGTAGGCCTTTCTTGGACACTAGGTCATCTTCCTATGAGGAGTAGTCACTTTATTTCCTTATGACTAGTCAATTTTAGGGTGGGTACTGGGATCCCGGTGGGACCTCACTTTTATATTTTGCCTTTTTCTAGTTTAAATTTTTGTGTCAAAATTTATACTAGAAAAAGAAAAATGTACTACAAGTGGAATTTAGGTGGGATCCCACTTGACATCCTAGTCAATTTCAACTGTAGCTTATTCCATATAGTAAAGAGCATATTTTACGTTTTCGCCCACTACCGTGATATTGTTATAAATTGGATAGTTTTTATCTTCCTTATCCGTCCATAATATATTTAAACATTTGGAGAGTTTTTGACATTGTGTTCCTAGATGTTGGGGTGACGTGAGACCCAATATTGAACATGTAGTGTGCCGATTAGTATGCGTCCAACATGGTGGAAAGATACGGTTTAGCTAAACCACAATGAATTTAGCACAAAAAGACACAATATTTAACCAACTTCTATCCCTGAATATGGGTGATATGAGGGTTTATATTATACAAGAACTAGATGCACTTGCGGTGCCGCGGACGAGACCCTCGATCACCTCTCCTTGCAATGCAGCTTCGCTCACGAGGTTTGGTCTGGCCTCGTCGCACGGTTGGGCCTCCCCGCCATCCTGCCCGGGCACGATGCCACCCTCAATGAGTGGTGGTATAACGCCTCTAGTCACTTCCTTCGCGTCAACCGCAAGAAAGCCAACTCCGTCATCATGCTAACCCTTCGGTACCTTTGGTTAGAACGCAATGCTAGGGTTTTTGAGGGGCATAGGTCCACCGCTGATGCGACCTTGAGCTTGATCATGGATGAGTGGCGCTCTTGTTTAGATTGTAGAGGTGGGATAGTGAGAGTAGTGCACTAGTGCTCCTCGGCCTTAGGCCGTTCTCAATCACCCAAAGTGGCGGTTGAGCTGGTGGTGCTTGGAAGGGCTCACCTTCTGAGTTGTAATCGTGTTGTATGGGACTTTCTGTCGTCCGTCTTCTCAAGCTTAATACAATAACGCGTAGATCTCCTGCGGGTTCTCGAAAAAAAAACTATGTCGTGCAATAATTCATATCTCAGGCTCGATCTTCAACAAGGCATCCGATCATTTATACATAAGCAAATTTTGGCGGCAAGCTTCAATCTCTTCGGTATGATACAATACAAAATTTTCCCCAACAAAACTAGGTAAATATCTCCAAATTATGATCAGTGCCTAGTTTGGCACGATTGGGTGCAAATCCTCGGGCCCTAATCAATCTTTGGTTGATATGGAGATGTCTAGGTCCATAGAATATGCACCTACAATAGTTCATCACTATTACCGACAATGATGTGTGCAATGTTGAGCACCACATCGCCATATCCAGTGGGGCTATCATGTAAAAACCTCTACAATGCTAAAATTTGGTCCGAAATGAAGTTATGTGCGCAAAATCTTGGTGTTTTTTTTTCGATAAGGGAGCATCGCCCCAGCCTCTGCATCAATTGATGCACACGGCTTCTTTATTATTAACCATAAGTACGGGTTCAACAAATCTTGGTGTTGAGCGGAACATAAAATGGTTAAGTGTGGCCCACTTCACGAAGATTGTAGTTCGAAGAAAACACGAATACTCTAGAAACACGACTGCAAGAAAATCTCAAGACTCGTAAATGGCTCCTTTCAGCTTGACTAGAAATCGGTTCAAAAAGAAATGAGCTGAGTATGAGGTCTTCTAAATCTAGATTGGTAAACGAGGTAATCTCAAACTACACTAGCTCACTCGATTTTTGCTCAGTAGTTTCAAATAATATAGGTATCTAGATGATGATGTTATTATTAAAGATTATAGGATTACCGTATATGTTGCGGATGGGATTTGATTCCTATCTTTGTTGCCAAAATTTAGTCAAAGTTTTTGGTAGAGAGAGAATAAACCAAGATTTTTTCAAGAAATTATATTCTTGTTCTCTTGATTGCGACAATATTTATATTATAATGGTGTTTCTATATTCTAACAAGATGGTAAAATTTCCTATGACTATAGGAAACTATATTGTCATGCATATTATCTCGAAGTAGCTCGAATTTGACTCGAGATTGTTACAAGTCTAGTTCGAACCAAATTTTATGGCTCGACTTTAACTGGGCTTAATCTGAGCTCGCTCGAGTGTTAATAAGAGTTGATTCTTTTGACGGTTTAATATGAGCTGATTGGAGCCTAATATAGCTGGTTCTTGCGACTCGTTTGCAGCACTTTGAACATTCCAATTATTAAACTAAAGGACTAATGATAAAACTAACAAATCACTTGAGTTCACCTTTAAAAATATCTTGAATGTTACGGTGTTTCAATGTTCTAACACGGTGTTAAAACTAGCTCGAGTTCGACTTGAGATTATTACAAGCTAAGTAAATTATGAATCGACTAAACTAAACAATATTGATGCAGAGGCTGCGGACATCCCCATTTTTTTTAAAAAAATACAAACCAAGCATGAACCACCATTTACAGCTTGACTTTTAACTCAACTTAGTTTGAGCTCGCTCAAATTTGAATATGAGTTGATTCTTTTTGAGAGTTTAATATTAGATGATTTTTTTGAAAAGGGGAAACATAGATATGAGCTGAATTGGAGCCTAATCTAACTCGCTAAGAGCCAGACTCGTTTGCAACACTATGTAGAACCTTCCGATTATGAAACTGAAAAATCCTAATGATAAAAACTAACAAATCACTTGAGTTCCGAAAAGTGCCTTTGGCACATGAACCACAGTGCTCCCGGTTTTTTAAAAGCATATTCTGAGATTCCAAAAAATTTGAGCTTAAATCTGCACATACATAGAAATTTTCTGAATGTACTGTAAATTTTTTGGAAGAAAATATGTTGTCTTATGAACTATATAAAAAAGATAAATTTCTGACAAAATTATCCCTATACACAGTCATAAAGTTTTTTTTTCTGTAGCTAAGGATACAACATAATCTTTACCGAAACTTCGCACGAGTATTCATGACATATGTATGTATTCATGAAATAATTTTTATGATTTTTTTGAAACATAAAAGTACAGTTTTTAAATATTTCAAAAACTGAGAGCACTTGTGCTCATGTGCACCAAATATTCGTCCAGCCTTGAGTTCACTTTAAAAATATCTCGAATGCTCCCAAATGCCTCTAATTACGCCAGATCACACGGTCTTCCCCCACATGACATCTTCCCACAATCGTCAAGTAACATCCCCCTAATCCTAGCACGACTAACTAAGAGAGTCACCTTCGTGACACCATCGTTCTGAGCTGTCTCCCACGTTTTGACAGTGAATCTGCCGGTGACAATGAACGATTGCGAGTTTGGGGGGAAATGCCGGTGGTTAGAGATCATTCAAAGAGCTAGTATTGCCGATTAACTTCAATTCGCTTTTAATCCGCATGAATGCGCGAGTAATTGGGGACAGTTGTGCAGCGATGAGAGCGGGAGTCAGGGCGATTAAACCCCCGCTTCAATGCACTGTTTAGCTCGTTTGGAAGAGAAGAAGAAGAAGGCGCTCTGCTCGATCGGCCAGATGCGGACGCTGTTCTGATTGCCATGGAGAATTAAGTCCGTGTCTCTGCCTAACAATGTTGCCAACTGGAGACGTAGTGGCGCTGGTATTTAGTAGTACCAGCAGTACTACGAGTACTGGCGGTACTTGCGACTTCCAGGTACTGGTGCCGGCGTTATCGATCCATGTGCGAAACCAATTCGTGAAAGAAGGAGGAGCCTCGTTTCGTTTGTATTGTTCATTTCAGTTTGCACTGAATAACTATGTTCAGATCAAGACTTCACAGCAAAATTTGAAGGAGTATCACACTCGAATTCAGAACAAAATTTGAAGGAGTGTCGAATCAAGTAACTATGCAGTAACACAACAGCGGAGTGCACTGAAGCACGGAGAAGTGATCCTTAAATCCTCCTCCTAAAATTGTCAGCTACTGACGTCGCGATAATTATAAGTGTTGAATGCCGTATAGTGCCCAGAGAAAACAATTAAAGGGCTCATGAATCGCGGTTGTTGCGTGGCGAGGGTTATTACCCTAGGCCCGTCTGATGACCTGGTGCAGCCGGCCATGTAAATGGAGGTAGGGCGGCGGTGGTCAGTGTGCCACTTAACATGCTGACAACACAGCCAAGTACTGCGTAGCTCTTGCTGGTACCTGCTCTCAAGGAGGTACTGTTTCATAGCTGTTGTTGAGTACAACCTACTTAAGGGAGCCAGCAATTGCTTCCGTCTGCAACAACACAGAGACAAAATATATATAAGCGGGAGGTGCAAACCAGAATGGGGGTAGCAAAAGGATTGTAATTTGTAAACTCAAATTTGTTCAAAATTCGGTGGAAGTTCTCGGCGTCTGGGAAATATTTGGCAGCATTGGATTATAGAACACACATCAGCTCGGTCAAATCGGTCACATCTACTACTCTGTGGGTAAACTAAGTGACGAAGGACATAAATAATCTGGGGTAAGCCGAACTCTTAAAAAATGATGCAAAGATTAAAAATAGTTCCGAGACATTAATGCTATATATAGGATTCTAACCCAATCACTTAGAACGATTGAAATAGAAGCACAATTGATCATATGTAGAATCTACGATCATACCAATAATGCCTATAATGCCAGCTCAACGGCAAAGCTTTATTCTCATATTTTTTTAAATTCTTCTAAAATTATATCGATCAAAACTTTTGAATATCCCTCACTCAATATGCAACTCGGTCTCGGTGATATTTGTCGCCCATCCCATTCAACTGTTGCCATCTCTACAAGTAAAAGCAAAGCCAATTCAATGAGATGATAATATAGTCAGAGGAAACATGATGCGCCTTTTAAATATCAAGAAGCTCTAAAATTTTCAATTATTCACGTAGAATAATAAATAGCTCAAAAATATTAACATTCAACCTTATAGTAAGATCCATGAACCTTGAACCTAAACCATAGACACAACTTTGAAGATGTATACCCTTATCCCTTGCACCGGCGACATTGTCGGTTCCCTCCTCCTCCGGTGGCCTTAAAATCAGGATGTGTGGTGAACCACAACCTCTCGTTATTTTTAGTCTCTTTTTCAAGACAGTGAGGATATGACTACATCTTAAAGTCAGAATTATCCTTGGCCTCGGAGGTGCGTCTAGCATCGGTCAAGGACATGTGGAGTTGGAGTCCCAGTTGCGAGAGGAGTGAAGTGTGGGAGAAGGCGATATGGACTTGGGCCGGTTACTCTAAGAACGACGCCGGGTGCATGGACGACCTGAAATGGGCCCTGATGCAAACAACGAAAGACACGGACGGGGCCTTAACTGGGCCGGGTAACGAACGGACCCAACCCGTCCCGTCGTCGTTGCCGAGCTCCATCCTCCCCGTTAGCCTGTGGCCTACCCCGAACAGCGCCGCCGCTGCCATCTCTCCACTCCCCGCATCCGCTCGTGTCGTCGGCGCGACTCGAGCTCGATCTTTGGGTTCTCCACCTCGCTCCATCCCCTTACATGGCGGACGAAACCAACCGAGCTGTAAGTGCCCAGAACCATCCCATCGGCCGGTTTGTTCGTGCTAGGTGTTCTTGGCTGATCTCCGTGTGCTAGCTTCTAACCTTCTTTGCGGCGGGGCCAGGCTTTCGTGGAGCTGCAGGCCCGGTTGATTGAGACCACCGGGAAGATCAAGCAGGTATAGTCCCTACTCCAACTTCGTCTTGTTGTTCTACCTAGCCCGGTTAGTTAGTTCCTTCTTGGTCATTTCTCGCAAAAAAAAAAGTTCCGTCGTGGTCATTACTCATGATGCGTGCGGTAGCGAGTAAACGTGTCGCATCCTCTGTGCAAAGATTTCTCGGGGCCCTGCTTCAACCTATGTTTCTGCTGGATGTTCGGACAGCATTGCTGCCTATCGCTAGATTGTGGTTCTACTAACGATGTTTGAACTTTGATATTATTGAGTCGAATCTTCAACTTTCTAAGTAGCACTCACTTTTTTCAATTTCCAGCCCCCTAGCAATTGTTCAACTTACTCTGATTTTATTGAGCTGACTCCTCAAGTCCTCAGTTCGCCAGCTGCCACCTACTCTAAATAGGCCACATTTCACTGTATTAGCCAACACAGCAACTGCTCATAATTTTACCAGATTTTTTCGTCTTGCAATAGAACTAGTGGAGGCAATTGCTTTTCTTAAGTATTATTCATGCAAATTTGGGCGCCTAACACTCTGGATAATTTATATGGGCTGAAGACAACACTCCCCGCACGTCAGAACTGTTAAGTTGATTCTTTTTTGGTGAAAACGATTATTGTCTAGGAAATATTCGATAATTTAGGCTTACATACATATATTGTAGTTCCATTAATGCATAATTACAATTTACATTGGATCCATACCTACATTATAATTAGTTGGCATTATAAGTTAGTTGTTTCATTGCAAAGACAGCTGTTAAAAATGATCATTGCGGAGAAAGAAATGGGGAATTTGTGAGTTCTTTTAAGATGGAAGATAAATAGTTACTTACTTTAGATTTTACCTGACCACATCAAAATATTTGATACTCTTAATTACAAAATCTTTAGCTGCCTTGTGTACCTGAAGCCCCCCCCCCCCTTCCCCCCCAAGATTAGTTGAGAGGCTTCTTAACTAATGGAATGAAATAAGTATTCATGCTTTCTGACACAGAATCCAGAATGCGATAGTCTTTTCCTCTCATCTAGTTTACACATTACATTCTTTGCTAATTGCTATACTACTGGAGCACTGCATCTCTAGGTTGTATGTCATCACATTCCCTGACAAGAATAGAGGAGAGCCAAAGTTGCAAAATAGATTGCATGGAATGTGAGATCATCCTTTCATTCCTTTCTGATATAAAAATTAGTGTGATACTCTTCTGTGTCTAGTTCCTTGTTGCTGTGGCGATTCTCTTTTCTATTTAAGGTGTTTCTATTGGAAGGGTACAATAGTATTGCTTGTAGAAATAATTCATGTCTACAGTAAAATGGTCAGTGTCAGCCTCATATAGCTTTGGCTTTGTTCAGTTGATAAATGACACCTTTCATTGCTATAGCTCCTCTTTCTTACTTCGAAACATCGGAGGAATAAGAATTTTATGGCTATTTAGATTCCTGAAATATGCACACATAACTTTATCAGTCATGTGCTGGTCTTAACATGAGCATGTCGTATTTTAGGATAAATGTAAATTTTGTTATATTTATTTTGTTGGGATTCTAGGGAGTTGATTGCTATTTAGATTACTGAAACTGTTTTTGAGTTGTTCGCTGCTGGTAAGGTTTTGATGCTATTATGGTTGTACAAGTGTGCACATTGTGAATGTGCATCAATGATTCTCTAGCCTATACATAGGTGCCAAAGATTTCCTGACATACAATATTTATTGTACAATTCTCTTGTTTCATCAGCTACAAACCCAGATACGTACTAAAGAGAGTGAAAAGAAACGTGCTTACCTTACACTGGAGGAACTTCGCCAATTGCCAGATGAAACAAACACCTACAAGACCATCGGTAAGAAACATTTCTTATAATGGATGAATCCAAGTTGTTTTGTCTTTATTTGTTCGACATATCTTAAGCACCAATGCCTTCTTTGCCAAAATGTGTCTAAAACTGTCCTTACAAACGTGTAGTTGTATCCGATGGTTACCAAGATATAGTGAAAACTCCGTGGAAACCACATTTAGAAGTTTGAAAATTTCTGAAAAAAAAGAACAGTGTGTGAGAAGGGTGATATTCTATAGATATGTGAAGTTGAAATTTCAAACTCATATTTATTTGCGAGGTATGTAAAACAAATTCATTATTCGTAGTGATTTTACTCTTCACTATTTTTTGTTGCCGAATTTGTTTTTTTTTCATAACTCCCCGATGAATTTAAGGTTAAACTCTAAATTGTACGTGCTTATAGAACATCACCTCCCCAGCATTCTGTTTTTTTTTTTGGGAATTTTTGAACGTGATAAGTTTCCGTAGGACCCATCTGTAGTACTAGTCAGAATGATGGTATTTATTGATCAGATGGCGCTATGAAGAACAGTCACCTAAAGGTGGTCCAAGCTTTGATCACTTACATCCGAACTTAGCCGTGTTTTTGTCTATTCAGCGGATAACACATCATTAAGCTATGTATAAAAAATGCTGTGCTTCACCTACGTGTTTATTCTGCACCTTATATGTTAGCTGGAGGCGCATAATTGTTGGAATTCCGTCCTGCGCAATGAAAAATCTGTACTTGGTGAAGAAAATTTCGAAGGTAGAATGGTGGCAAGTGAATAGGGGTAGTGTTTGATGCCAAAACTTTTCCCGTAGGCTCGTCAACTGTCATTGATTCGTTCCTTGTTCTGTGTGTTTAGCAACCACTGGTAATCGCACGCACGCGTTCACCAACACAACATTAAGTGTAGTAAAGGAAGAAAACTTGGAAACTATATTTTTGCAAAATTATCAAGTGAGAAGTTATTGAACTAAGGGAATTCAGCGAGTTATATCTCACATGAAGCCCAATTGATTGTCGAAAAAGTGGCTGAAAACCAATCTTTACTTGTTTTTCTCCTACCCTAGCAACTGAGCAGGGCTTCCAATCTCCACTATATGCAGTGTCGTAGCCAAAGGTTATTTTCTTGGCGATATCTTGCAAGAAGAGGTGGCAATTGTAGCTACATATATAGCAACGATACACATCTTGAGTAACAAGAGAGGTTGTTGTAATATACTAATATGCAAATTTGGGGCAGCCTTTCCTCACTCTTGGAGCTATGAGAATGTGAAGGGATGGCTGCCTTTTTGCCGTCATCATCGCTATAAGAGCCTTTGGCTCCAGAAATTCTTATTTGTCATCTTCTGACCTAAACACTTGAAAATGTACCTGCCTCAGTAGTGATTATATAATGCTACAGGAGATAACCAGTTAGCCACCGCAAGCTTACAGTTTCAAGGATCATGAGGTATGACAAATGAAGCATTGCTTGCTAATAACAATATGGATAAAATATGACATCATGTTGGTATCACATCCTGGACCTGGAGGGCTTATAGTACGTTGCACAATATTAGTGATATCAGCAAGAGGTGTATGTGTCTCCTTTGTTTAGCTTTGTATCCATAATATCACAATCAGTACAAGTACTATGCAACGTAATCAGGGAAACAATTCATACGCTGTACACATATTCTCTGTGCTAAGGTAATTTTTGAAGTGTCTTTCAGCATATTATCATATATTTTCTTAACTTAAAAACTAAAACAGGTAATGCAAGAGCTAATTGTTATATCCAACCTTGAGCGTCTTCTTGCAAGATATTATGGCAACAGATACACATTTCGAGCATCTTCTTGCAGTTATATCCAACCTTGAGCTAATTGTTATAACAATGCAAATTTTAATTGTGTTATATCCAATGTTGAGCCTTTTAAATGCAAACTTAACTGTTAAAACTGTAACTCTGAGCAGAATAGAGCAATAGGCAAATATCTTGGATGACAAATAAAGAATCCTTTCCACCACCCAAGAATGTTCTGTCATTATAAAGAACTATCATTGAGCTAGTATGTTATTTTCATGTCAGCATGAGATGGTAAATAAGCGATCTTCCATAGAAGTGGATTTTTTTAACTGCATGACAGCATGAGGTAAGCTGCAATAACCAATGAAAGCAACATGAGATTCATTTTCCACTCTAGTTTATGTGATGCATTACTTTGAGAGGCCACAAAACATGGGATGAAATCACCAAGAGTTTAAAACAGCAGTGGTACAAGTTTTATACAAGCTTTCAGGATAAGACGGGAGGGGGATTGGGGAGAGAGCATAGGCCTAGGTTTTTGGGTGTGAAATTGTGATGGTAGGCGGTGGCATGTAGGTGTAACTAAACGCGGGATGAACATGGTTTGTTAGATGCGGGTAGTATGATGGTCGGATGTTTTGTATCAACCACAACTTGTGCATTTTTATGTTAGTGAAGATTTGTATACTGGTTTAACATAGCCAGTATGTTTAACAAACATTCCAATTCGATGTCTAAATTAATTTTTTTCGTTTTTCCTTTCCGCACACTTGTTGACTTCCATCGTTACACATTGAGTGATGCAATCATCCAATTTTGGGTCAACAATATACATTGCTTTTTGTTGGTTTTGATGGCTTCTTCATTGTTTGCAGGCAAAGTGTAAGTAAATCAGGAAGACCAGCTTTTATACCATGAGGCCAATTTACTGCTCATGTATGGTATGCTTGTAGTATGGTTCTTTTTTCATATCAATTTCCTTTTAGGTTTATTTTGGAGCCAAGATCACTTCTGGCGAATGAGCAAGAGCAAAAGTTAAACGACAGCGAGACTGCAATATCGTCGATGCAGGTATGTTCAAGATTCTAGCTGTTATTAACTGGACGCGTCAAAATTACGGTAAAGATTGGATTCCTCACTCACATCGGTTTTATCGTATGAGCAGACCTCCAAGGAATATCTTGAGAAGCAGTTGGGAGAATTGGAGAACAACATTAGAGAGCTACTTCAGCAGGACCCTGTGCTAGCACGCCAAATTCTCTCGATGACTGTCCAGTGAAAGGTTGTTGTTTCTCAATGTATTTCTAGATCGGATGTGATATCACTCTAACATTAACAGCTCTTGAGATGAGCTTTAATGTAACTGGATTTATGTTTTGGCTAATGATACACACTTACCATCCAGCATTATATTGTGAAAATTATGAATTCTGGCATGAATAATCTTTGATTTAAGTCGAACCATGTTGAATTGGCATTCATGTGTATTGAGTCAATGCATTTCTTTTGAGATATAGTCGGTGTTTTAATATGGAAACGAAGTATGAGCCGTTTCCTTTCTACCTTGCATACTTAGCTATCAGGTTAATTCATTTTCCAGTGTGTGTTCATACTGCATAAACACTATGGTAATGCCAGTCCAAATGATGGAGCGTAATGTATTTTCTGCTGCAACGGTTAGCAATATCATGCATTACATTTTTAGGACAATATGCTAAGTTTTATTGCATGGATAATTTGTTTACATATATCCATCGTAAGGTGCCAGCCGTGCGCTGGCGAAGCCACAATCACAACCACGCTGATGGATCCTCCCGACTCTCAACCGTATTCGGCCGAGGTGTTTTAAGACAGCGTTGCAACTGCCAACCTTAACCTCTACTGTGGCTCAACGCACTGTGCCCGTTTTCTTCACTTGTACTCCGTATCTGTTTGAACGTGTCCCATTGAGAGAGTGTATTTAGGGCCGTCCTGTGACGGTGAAATCTCATTATGTCGTAAAATCACCATCAATCATCAAAATGGTTTCACTAACATAAACCTAACAACTGTTCAATGACACCGAATCATTTATTGTCCCAGCATGTAGTAGTACTAGTACGTATTCTGCTTTGGTTGTAACGCTTGATTACTCTTGCATCGCTATAGGGTAATGACCACTCTCCCTCAAAGTCAAGAAAGGGGCGGTAAGCAATCGTGCTGATTCAAGAAGTAAGTTGCATAAAAGATCAGAGCACATCCAAACTCCGAGTATTAGCTGGGTAACGTCGTCTCCAGAATCACCGGTGATTAAGGCCAGCCCGGTGGTAGTTTGTTAGTGAGCTCGGCTATAGGTTTTGACATGTCATTTAGTCTATTCATAGTGGCGAGTATCATAACTAGTACTACATCATGCAAGCTATGCTAGCAAAAATCTGATGTGGCACATCAGTTAATAAGGTGGAGGTAGGAGTGATATCATAATATGAGACCGTATCATAGGAAAACTAGAAAATTTAATGACAAACACATCATGTACACAAATTTGCATTGAGATTCTACAAAACATTAAATACGATGATAATATGATACTATCTTATGATACTATGCATTATGGGGTTAGTATCATAAACTAGTATCATGTGCATGATACTAGTGTATGATACTTCCCATTGTGACTAGTTTAAGGTAGTGTCATGCACATGCCGCCAAACCCAGAATACCTAAACCAAGTCCCTCAATATCACAGAGACTCGAACCTTTATCACTATTCCTCCAATCCGGCCTTCATGATATTCCCCGCTTCTGATTTCACCATGCACCAGAAAGTCATCTCATGGCAAAACAGAACAGAGCTTCGCGCTGCTCCCTCCAGAACCAAACGGTCAAAATAAAAACATGGCTGCACACAACCGAATACCACCCGATCTAGCAAACTCCAGGAATAAGGCGCAATGTTACATTCGCCGGCGGATCCTTTCAGAACTCCACACTCCAGCCAAATCTAGAAGTACATGCATCACGTGGATCTTCGTCTTGGCGCGAGAGAAACCCTAGGACCACCACAATTATTTTATTTGCGAGACCAGCAACCCCCACAACGCCAGTCACTCCAGCCATATGACCAGAGAAGAATAAGGCGGCATGGAACACCGACGATGGCTTGGCCGAAGCCATGGTTCCTGCATCGAGTGCTGCCAAGAGGGCCCAACTCTAGCCCAGATCACCGCCACCTCCTAACCGCCGCCGAAGGCGACGGACCCAACGCTACACCTACTCTAGGACGACTGGCGAAGTGCATCAGGCCACGGCCACCGCGACCGTCCCGCCCGACATCCTCAGCATGCGCCCCACTGCCTCCCATGAAGCGCCGCCGCGAAGCCTTCTCCATCCCTTCGTCCTTCGACGGAAGGGAAGCCTTCACCGCCACCGGAGTCGACAAAAGCGACGACCTGAGGGGCGGGGGATGATGGGCGTCCACTGGGGTTGCGAGGTTGGGGCCTCCGCCGCCACTCGGGAGGGGAGCGACAACTGATAGAACAATAGGAACAGAGGAGAGCAGGGCTGAACAACACCTTGCGCCTTATTTTTGGACGTAAATCTGAAAAAAAATTGTACAGCGTTCCCATACTAACTGAGGGAGTACTCTATAGTTATAATAAATCAAAGTCAAGTACTTTCTAGTTGTACTAAATCGGAATCAAAGTCAATTAATAGGAAACGAAGAGTATATCTATATAGGACATGATGTCTCGCTCAACATGAACAGCTTTTTTTTTTGTTCAAAAAAAACATGAACAGCTTTTAAAATGCTCTTTAAGATGAGTTTTAACGTAACTGAATTTATGTTGCGTCTAAAGCTACACTACACTTATAGAAAATCTGAAGTTAATTATGCGTATTGTGTCATTGTTCTGATACTATATATGGAAATAAAGTCTGAGCTATTTCCATGCGACCTTTACTGATGACGAGGACATCCTACAGTGTTGATGCAACCACATCTATTGTTCATCTACAGAAACACACACCAATATATGGTTGACCAATTACAAAAGCACGTGCACCGTGCACGCCTGCTTAACTTCGAAATTGCCTTGCATACAATTTTTGTCCGATCCTATAATCTGTTGGACAACATTGTTGCAGCTTTTTTATCAAAGGGCCAGGCGCTGCATCCAA
Source organism: Lolium rigidum (assembly GCF_022539505.1). Taxonomy (NCBI): domain Eukaryota; kingdom Viridiplantae; phylum Streptophyta; class Magnoliopsida; order Poales; family Poaceae; genus Lolium; species Lolium rigidum. The sequence continues at coordinate 70,544,611 of NC_061513.1, read as the reverse complement.
TGGACGTCCGACGCAAAACTGTTGTACACTGTACACATAGAAGAGTTATTTTTGGCCGCAAAATTTAGGAAATATTCGAAAGTCAATTTTTGGCCTGCATCAGATCTCTTGTATAATCTTGTTAGGTTTCCGTTAGTGAAACCGTTTTCATTGTGATTTTACTGTAGAATCATAATTATGACAAAGCCAAGCACCCCGTACAAGCCACTCCATTACACAAATAAAGATCTGGTGCAGGCCAAAAAGTTGACTTTCTGCTCGTGATGATTACTTAAAGAGAAAACAGTAAATACAAAATGCAGCGTCTTTAGCTACCCTATGTTTCAATTAGTCATACCTTTCAAACCATTTCTCCTGAAATTACTGCATCTGGCATGTAATTAGTTTTACGGGAAATTTATGATTAACTAGTTGACATAGATCTTATGTTCGGGAACTGTCCCACTTCCACCAGCATTATCATGAGAACAAAAATATCGCGCTAACCCGACCCGCGTATTGTGGGCACGGAGGCTCGAGAGCACCTCGCGCCACAGAACCACCTTCGCGGGCTGCTGCCTCGGCATGAACGCTAGATCTGGCAGCGCCGATCCCAGCCAGCCCAGCAGCTCCGACCTCAGACCAGCAGAAGAGCCCGCCGTGCCTGCCCCGGCGCCGCGAGACGAAGTCCTTGCTGCCGCCCTCTGCCGCACGGGCTTTGCCAGTTGCAGCCGAGACTGGCGGCTAATGTTTCTGCCGCCCGAGTCGCCCATGTAGGATGACGCGGAGTGCTCTGGTTCTCCCTCTCGACGTTTGTGGTTTCTTGTATTTCCTCATCATCACCAATTTCATACATATATGGATGATATACGCATGGATCTATACGTGTTCAATTTAGCCATAGGGGCTAATACAGGCTAGATATGACTTAATTAGTCGTTTTTAGGTGCGACTTAACTAATCGTTAATGAGGATTGAGGAATTAGAGCGATCTCATCTCTTAATATGTGTTTGAAGGGTGTACGGAGTGCTGCATTAATCCTAGACGTACGCAAACTGTATAACCTTTAGGGGCTGCCGTGGAGTCTCGTACGTGTTTGGCCCGATTTTTTTTCCTTCCTTGAATTGTAGAGCACGTATTTGATCCGGTGTGCCACAAGTTGGGTGACGATCACTATCGCCGCACCGAAAACAGTTTTGGGTTGCTCCTATATATACGTAGGTGTTGTTCGCCTGCTAGTCTGCACTCTGCACAACCATCACTCTCCCGCCATTCCCCGCCCATGAAGTCCACGGTGCCGTACTACGATTTATGCTTATTATGCCTCTTCTTGGCTCTCCTCTTCTATGCCGTCCTACGCGCCGTTTTCAGCAGCGGCACCAAGCATCGCCGCTTGAGGCTGCCTCCCGGCCCGTGGCAGCTGCCGGTCATCGGCAGCCTGCACCACCTGCTGCGGGGGCTCCCGCACCGCACTATCCGCGACCTCTCCCTCCGCCACGGCCCGCTGATGCTGCTCCGGGTGTGCGAGCGCGTGGCCATCGTCGTCTCCTCCGCCGAGGCCGTGAGGGAGATCTACAAGGGCAACGAGGCCCTCTTCTCGGAGCGGCTAAGTAGCCCGGGCATCGACGAGCTCTCCAGGCATGGCCAAGGGGTCATATTTGCGCCATATGGTGATCACTGGCGCCTGCTTCGCCGGATCCTCATGACAGAGCTGCTCAGCGCACGGCGCATTGGGTCATTTCAACGCATCCGTGAGGAGGAGGCGGCCCGCCTTGTATCCTCCGTTCAGGCGAAGTCATCCTCGTCTGGTGGCGGACTCGTGAACGTGGGCGAGCTGCTCGACGAGTTCATGACAGACTCGGCCGTGCGCGCCATCTTCGGTGACAGGCTACCAGACAGAGCCGCGTTCATGAAGATCGTCAAGCAAGGAGTGAGCCTGGCGTCGCTGTTCGACCTCAGGGACCTCTTCCCTTCGTCGCGGCTCGTGCGGCTTCTGCCACGCGGCAGCGGGAAGGCGGAGCGGCACCGTCAAGAGATGTTCAAGCTCATGGATAACATCCTCAAAACTCATCAGGAGAGGAGGGCATCCACAGATGGAGACGATGAACATGACCTGGTCGACGTGTTGTTGAGGATCCAGAAAGAAGGCGACATCCGAGTTTCCCTTACCGACGGAGTCATAAGGGCAGTGCTGATAGTAAGATCCCGATGTCTCTGAAACTCGAACCTTTACCGCTGATTACGCACCATCACATCATGCCACCTTTACTCTGGAACCAAAAGAAGAACGTCCAAGCTGAATAGTTGGTCAAACTTTACATGGTGTGATTTTGACTATATTTTGGCATAGAGGAAATATGTATAAGAAGAAAAACAGAAAAAAATGACCATATTAGTTACACCTTATTTTATTTATGCTCATGAATTATTTCCCCAGGATGTCTTCGGTGCAGCACTCGACACCACATCAACTACTCTGCAATGGGCGATGGCCGAACTGGTGGCAAACCCAATTGTGATGCACAAGGTGCAATTAGAGACACGACGTGTTCTCGCAGGTGAAGCCACAATACAAGAGTCTATGCTAAAGGACATGCACTACCTCAGGGCAACAATCAAGGAGACGTTGCGGCTGCACCCCCCTGCCCCGTTCTTTCCTAGATTGTGCCTGCAAGATTACAAGTTTCATGGATATGATGTGCCACGAGGGGCAATTGTACTCACTAATGTATGGGCGATCTCTAGGGACCCGAAATACTGGGATGAGCCAGAGATGTTCATGCCGGAGAGGTTCGAAGGCAACAACGATGTCGATTTTAGAGGTATGGACTTTGAGTTCACTCCGTTCGGGGTTGGGAGGAGGATATGTCCGGGTATAGGATTTGCCCATGCAAGTATTGAGATAGCTCTGGCTAGCCTTCTTTACCATTTTGATTTGGATCTGCCCAAAGGAGTTGAACCAGGAAAAATGGACATGACAGAGGTGTTTGGAGTCACTCTTAGCAGGAAGGCCAACCTATTTCTGCATCCAATTCCTTATGTTCCTGTGTAGATGCACCTCTAGATGGATAAGATGTGTTAAATCACATGCTCTTAAAACATAGGCATGCGACTTATATATGTATATATTAAGCACTAATATGTAATCTATATCACTATATTGTGTGCTTCCACCGAATATGGTTCAATATATGTATATCCTATATAGAAATATTCATACTACACTCGGATGTAGTTACTCCCACCTGTGTTTCACATAATCTAGGTAGTTTTGGTCATAGCGAATAGTATATACATATAGTATGAAGTATGTAAGAATATTTTGGTATTATATATACCACTTTTTAGGTAGTATGTGCACGTTTTATACGTCAAGAGATGTTCAAGCTCATGGATAACATCCTCAAAACTCACCAGGAGAGGAGGGTGTCCATAGATGGAGACAATGAACATAACCTGGTCGACGTGTTGTTGAGGATCTAGAAAGAAGGCGACATCCAAATTTCTCTTAGCGACGGAGTCATAAGGGTAGTGCTGATAGTAAGATCTCGATGTCTGTGAAACTCGAACCTTCTCCGCTGATTACGCACCATCATATCGTGCCACCTTTTCTCCGAAACCAAAATAAGGACGTCCAAGCCAAAGAGTTGGTCAAACTTCACATGGTGTGATTTTGGCTATATTTTGGCATAGAGGAAATATGTATAAGAAAAAAACAGAAAAATGACTATATGAGTTACACCTTATTTTATTTATGTTCATGAATTATTTCCCCAGGATGTCTTCGGTGCAGCACTCGACACCACATCAACTACTCTGCAATGGGCGATGGCCGAAGTGGTGGCAAACCCAATGGTGATGCACAAGGTGCAATCAGATACACGACATGTTCTCGCAGGTCAAGCCACAATACAAGAGTCCATGCTAAAGGACAAGCACTACCTCAGGGCAACAATCAAGGAGACGTTGCGGCTGCACCCTCCTGCCCTGTTCTTTCCTAGAGTGTGCATGCAATATTACAAGATTCATGGATATGACATGCCACTAGGGGTAATTGTACTCACTAATGTTTGTGCGATCTCTAGGGATCCGAAATACTGGGATGAGCCAGAGATGTTCAGGCCGGAGAGGTTCGAAGGCAACAACGATGTCGATTTTACAGGTATGGACTTTGAGTTCACTCCGTTCGGGGTTGGGAGGAGGATATGTCTGGGTATAGGATTGGCTAGCCTTCTTTACCATTTTGATTGGGATCTGCCCGAAGGAGTTGAACCAGAAAAAATGGACATGACAGAAGTCTTTGGAGTCACTCTTAGCAGGAAGGCCAACTTATTTCTTCATGCAATTCCTTATCCTCGTGTAGGGATTGCTACCCCCTCTCTTTTGGCTGTCGATCATCCAAATCGCTTGATTCTTTCGCACACCGACGTATTTTGACCTAAAACCCACTATATATACGACCCCCCAAGGATTCTCGGTAAGAGAGTGCCTCATAAACACAGAAACACGAAAATGGAGGATGCAACAACGAAGATTGGAGGGGGAAACTTCATCGAAGCCGCCACCAGAGGGATCTCCACCTTCTCCAACATCTTCCTCAGCATCACCATGATCAAAGGGGAGTAGTCCACCTCTGGACTACGGGTTTTGTGGCAGTAGTTTGATCTATTTCTCGCATGTTCTTCATAGTTCTTAGTACCATATGAGCTTCCCAACATGATTGTGGTTATATTTGTAATACCTATGTGGTGGATCTTTATTCTATGATATGATACTATGAGATTTTTATATACTTTTTGCAAGATGTATTGATAGATATATATATATTATGTACCCCGTTCTTAATTATTGCTTCTGATCCAACTTGTATGCAAGAACGTGTGTGGGGTGATGTGTGTGTTAGATGGAATAGCATGGCTTTAGTTATTAAATAATGACAACAAATTCATGATCTATCGTGGCTTTTCCTTTTCTTTTGCTATCTCACTAGGGATAAAGTGAATGCATGTGCTATGCATTACGTGATAAAAGTAATGATCTTGTTTGTTCAAGGTAGCATATTTAATATTCAAACATCATGTCAAAATACTTATAGCCATAATCTGTTAATTCTTAATACAAGATTGCTTGAAGTTATTCCTATCTTGTGGAGTGTAAGAGAGATGCGCTGCATCATCTCTATGTTGGGACGTGATGCACATATGTATGCTTATCTTATACATGTTAAAGTTATTTTATCCATGTCTTATTGAATTGTTATTGTCCACTACAACTTAAAAGAGAGAATACTCAAGTGAACCCATGAACCCCGGTCCAATTTTAATCATAAGAAACACCTTTCCATCACTTTTATCTTACTTTCTATTTGCAGCGCTATTTTAATCCGAAAATACAAAAATAATTTTCTTTCTTATTTTCACTCAAAACCCCAAAACAAACAAACTTTTACCGCTTTTATTTAGTTTATTTCAGTTGTTTAGTTTAGTTTACTTTACTTTAGTTACTGATGAGTGCATTTTTAGCATGTTTTTTACATCGTTATTTCATTGAGTTATCATTGAGTAGTAGTAGGATTTTTGTATTTCACCGCGCTACCGCGCCCTTTTATGCTTGTCTACACAGGATCCTGAAATAATAAGGCAATGATAAAATATCAACCAAAACTGTTATTTTCTGGTATTTAACGTGGTAGAAATCATTTGAGCACTTAATTATGCACCTGGATGAAAGCACAATGTAAGGACAACTACCAGTAACTTTAACGGGCATCGGTACGGGCAAGGCCCACCCGTAATGTCCGCCCGTACGGCCTGCCAGAAGCATCGCCTCGTTAAATACTTTCACCAGACGCAGACAACGCAGAGATCTGAGCCACACAGCTCCGTAAAATAGAGAAACACCACCCCATATTAGATCTAGAGAAGGAATTTTGGAGAAGGCAACATCCGGGTTGCTACGTATATCCTCGGAGGACAAGGCATCATCCCCTTCATCATCATCAACCACTGCACCATCATCATCATCCACCTCCAACCATAGTTGTAATCTTGATTGTTATTGTGAATTTGTATTCGAATTCATTCCATTCCTTTAATCCCCTCCATAAGATTATGATGATATTCTTGATTGCTTCCATGTGTGAGTAGTACAATTAGTTCTTGGGGAGATGGATAAACCCTAACATGAATATGAGATGAATCCAAGATGATTTATGGTTTTAAGTATTAATGTGTGTTAGTTCTCTCTCTTGATATTATGTGTTGTGCACCATGTAATATTTTCCTTATGGTCTCGAGAGGGAACTACCCTTTGAAGTATAGTAAAGTGAACGGCAAGAAGTGACATTACAGTATCGACACTTTAACACGTGGATGAGGGGGACAAGAGGGAGTCACCAAGCTCATATCAATAACCACGGGGTAAAACCCTTAACAGCCATAGTCAATATGTGGCTTGCAGAAGACTACCTACTGTGGTTATTTAGAGATGCGATGGGCTTTCTAGGCGTATCTTATTACGGAGCTCTCCCGCACATAATATGATTAAAAGCATACTTTATCTTGATTAACATGAATCCTAATGCTAGATGTGGATCCAATAATCCCTGAGAACACTTTGTCTTATTAAGTTTCAATCCAGTTCATATAACGCTTTAACTCCTTTATTTACTTTATATTCAACTATTTACAACACCCCCTTTAAACATTTTGAGAATAAAAAACAATTTATAAGTAATCTTTAGTAGATAGTAGCAAGGGGCATTAAGAACCTTACTAGTAGCTCCTCGTGGTTTGATGCTCTTATTTCGAAACTAGCTACAATTGATCTATGTTTTTGCAGTTATCAAGCTATTTTCTAGTGCCGTTGCCGGGGAGCTCAGTGCTTTTGGTCTTTGTTCCAAGTTGCTTATTTATTAGTGTTTTAACTAAAATTGTAAAATAGTTTCAGGTAACACCATGGCTACTCTTGGGCTTATGAATAAGCTTGATACAGCTGAATACCTCGGAAGATTCAACCTAGGGTTTGTTAAAGAATTCCCAAATGGGAGTGACGTGGAGTATGCGATTCATCCACGCTTTATTGCTATTATGAAAGAGAAGAGCTTTGCAGGAGATGATCCCGATGAGGATCCTTATAATCATTTACATTCCTTTACTGATTTGTGTTGGGCAATTAAATTGAGAAACTACACTGATGATGAATTAAAACTTAAATTGTTTAGTCAATCTCTAACCAACACTGCATTATCCTGGTATAGAACTTGCTCTGTAGAAAAGATTGATACTTGGGAGAATCTTATGAAGGAATTTATATTTCGATTCTATCCCAAAGTTAAGTCCGCTGAAGAAGAAGATTTATATCAATTTCAAGAATCTTCGCGACAAAAGTTTAATGAGAGCCTACCTCAGGTTTAAAGGTACAGTTCAAAGATGTCCCTATAATGATTTACCACCTTGGTATGTTTTACATGCCTTTTATGGAGGACTTGAACAAGATAATAAAGGGAATTAGATTTGTTATCCGGTGTATCTTTTATGGAACTCACCCCGAACAAGCTTGGGTACGCCTAGACAAAGTTCATAGAAATAGAGAATCATGGGGCTTTGATCTTGGAAGTGAGGGAGAAATAGAAATTGAATATGATTGTTTAAATTATTATAAAACACTGGAAAATAAAAAAAACCTGCTAATGAGCTTAATCTTGATGATGTTATGGTATTAGATGTTCTTCAAGCTTTTACAAAATCTACTGAAGCACCTTAGAAGGAATGACTTCATTACACTCTGCCACCTCAAATCATTGAAGCAACACAAGTTGAAGCTGAAGTATCCAAAGTGGCACCTGTTGAAAGGACACCTTACAATGAGCCGCTCCCTTTCCCAATGATAGCGGCAAGGCACATTAGATCTCAAATCCTTGCAGAACAAAAAGAAGATTGGGTAAAAGAGGTAAGAGCACTAGAGGTAAAATTTAGTAATGAGGAACCTACTTATGAAGTTGCAATGAGGATGGTGAGGTAACTAAGGAAGGTATTTTAGATATATATTCACACTACAACGTAGTTGAGCTCGATTCCAAAGCCTCACAATTCGTAGAAGGTATAGTTAAAGCAAAAAAATGTGGGCAAGCCTGTTTTTCCTTGCACTTTTGGTGGATCCTCTTATCGTGGCCTATGTGATATTAGAACATTTGTTAATGCTGGCTTGGGCTCAGGCTCTTTTTTCGCCTTCATATCCGCCTTCCATTTCTCATACTGACCAACCGCGACCAAGTTGGTTTGCTCTTCACTTAGTTCCCAAGGCCTTGGCAGGAGAGGCTTCAGTGATGGCTCCGGTACCTTTGTAGTCTTAGGTACATAAGGGTCCGGGTTAATAGCCCAGGAGGAGGTTGCCTTGCTGTCCGCCTACTTCTGCTTCTTCGCCGGAGGTGGATTGGGGGGCGGCGTACCCACTGGAGGCGGATTGGGGGTGGCGGCTGCTTACCCGCCGGAGGTGGATTGGGGGGCGGCGTCGGCTGACATGAAGGAGGTGTAGGTGAACCACCACCACCACCGCCGCCACCACCACCACCACCACCACCACCGGAGGGGGGTGGACTTGTTGGCCTTGGCGCCTCGCCTGGAAACACTATGTACTTCTTTTTCCATAGAATGAACTGGCGCTTGACATCTCCAAGTCTTCTCTCCCATTCGGGTGTAGCATAGTCAATCTCCAAGTCCTCAAACCCTTGGACTATGTCCTCCACCGTGACACGAGCATAGCCATCTTGAATGGGGTTGTTGTGGTGGAGTGCTCCAGGTGTACAGGGTAAAGCACTATCGATAGCTACCTTCGTGGAAATGTTCCCCACTGGATAATGCAGATCACATTCTTTCATCGCATTTACATCATCCACGGGGTAGTGAGGCTCTCGTGCATGAATCTCGATCGTCGATGCATTAGCACCAGCCGAGGTGAAGGGTGCATTAGCACCAGCCGGGGCCTCAGTGGAAGCCACGCTGCTTCTCCGCTGCTGGCTTCCGAGATCCGCTGCATGATCTTCATGCGTCCCAGCTGCCGATCTTTCTTGTACTAGTACATGCACCATTTGCTTCACCTCATCGAGTTCCAATGCCAACTTTCCCATAAAATCTGCATCCCGATCCGTCATTCTCTTACGGCTTCTGTAACCATACGGGTCATCGTCCTGGGAAAACCCGACGGACCACAGAATGGTGCCTTTGCCTCGTACACGTCCTGGGTGTTCACGATTCCAGAGGGCTTTTGTCAGTGCGTCGTTCTCTCTGTTGAACTTGATCTTCCCCTCTTGAGCATCAGTTATTGCGTCAATAAGGGCTTGGGTGGGTTTAAACGCTTTCTTCCGGTGAACACACTCCCCTGTCACCGGGTCTAGCGATCCCCCATACCCGTACCACCAGCTTTTGGCCCTTGGGTCCCATCCCTCTGTACCTAGAGGGATTCCTCGCTCCCTCAGGTTGTCCTCCATCTTCTGCCACTTAGACTCTGAAAGGCGGTATCCTCCTGGCCCCATAATATGATTGTACACTTTCTTAGCCGCATTTTCCTTATTTTTTTTCCGATATGGCCTTGAAATTATCCGATTGATTTTGCTTGAAAAATTCGGGCCAATCATTTTTCAGTTTCTCATATTGTCCATTGAAATCCGGAGTCTTTTTTTGGGAGATAAAGTCACGGCGTAAATTTTTCTTGAAGGTCCGGAATGCTTCGCCCATCTTCTGAAGAGCGAACTCTTTGGCTAGCCTCCTCCTCTTACGTCCATCCGGAATCTCGTTACCGAATTCATCGTATTTGTTGAATTCCAGAGGTAGAGTGAAATGCTCCATAAGCTTTCTCCAGCAATCCTTCTTCGTTCTCTTGTGGAAAAAACTGAAACCAACACGTGCCTTCTTTGGCTCATTCCATTCATGGACGGTGATCGGGACGTTGTCTCTAACAACGAATCCGCATTGGTTGATGAACTTTGTATAATGCTTTTCGGGCTGCAGCGGCCTGCCGGTTGCACTGACAACATCGATGTTATATGTTTCTCCTGGTTTCATCGTCTTGGTTGCTCCACGCTTTGACGTCGTACTCGATTTTTTTGACGATCCGGCCGAGGGCTAAAATAAGAAAGAGAGTCGCTAGAGGCTCAATGTATATATATACCTCGCCAGAGGTGGTTGCTACTTGCAATTCGAGATCGTCGTTTGTCGACGGTTGACCTCCATCGACAATGTCCGTTCCTTCGTCATCACCTTGTTGGCGACCTGCACCTTCACCGTCAAGGTTCAGATAAGAAGAAACATCCTCTTCTTCATCTTCTTTGGCCGGCACATAAGGAATATCGCCGTTTATGATGCCCATTATATGTTCTTCAGCATCCGCATCATAGTTTCCCACAATCGGGTCGGCTCTATCGTCCGCCATATGTCACTCCTGAAAACATGTAATAAAAACTAATTAATTAAGTAAAGAAGGGGGTGTTGGAGATATGCCCAAGAGGCAATAATAAAAGTGGTTATTATATATCTTTATGTTTATGATAAATGTTTATATACCATGCTATAATTGTATTAACCGAAACATTAATACATGTGTGATATGTAAACAACAAAGAGTCCCTAGTAAGCCTCTTAACTAGCTTGTTGATTAATAGATGGTTAGTTTCATAATCATGAACATTGGATGTTATTAATAACAAGGTTATATCATTATATGAATGATGTAATGGACACACCCAATTAAGTGTAGCATAAGATCACGTCATTAAGTTATTTGCTATAAGCTTTCAATACATAGTTACCTAGTCCTTTCGACCATGAGATCATGTAAATCACTTATACCGGAAAGGTACTTTGATTACATCAAACGCCATCGCGTAAATGGGTGGTTATAAAGGTGGGATTAAGTATCCGGAAAGTATGAGTTGAGGCATATGGATCAACAAGTGGGATTTGTCCATCCCGATGACAGATAGATATACTCTGGGCCCTCTCGGTGGAATGTCGTCTAATGTCTTGCAAGCATATGAATAAGTTCATAAGAGACCACATACCACGGTACGAGTAAAGAGTACTTGTCAGGAGACGAGGTTGAACAAAGGTATAGAGTGATACCGATGATCAAACCTCGGACAAGTAAAATATCGCGTGACAAAGGGAATTGGTATCGTATGTGAATGGTTCATTCGATCACTAAGTCATCGTTGAATATGTGGGAGCCATTATGGATCTCCAGATCCCGCTATTGGTTATTGGGCGGAGAGAGTTCTCACCCATGTCCACATAGTTCACGAACCGTAGGGTGACACACTTAAGGTTTGATGTTGTAATAGTAGAACTTGAATATGGAATGGAGTTCGAAGTATTGTTCGAAGTCTCGGATGAGATCCCGGACATCACGAGGAGTTCCGGAATGGTCCGGAGAGTAAGATTCATATATAGGAAGTCATATTCCAAGTTTGGAAATGATCCGATGCATTTATGGAAGGTTCTAGAAGGTTCTAGAAAAGTTCGGAAGAAATCACTTTGGAAGGCGGAGTCCCGAAGGGACTCCACCACCATGGCCGGCCAACCCTAGGGGGTGGAGTCCTAGGTGGACTCCACCTAAGGTGGCCGGCCACCCCCTCCCAAGGAAAGGTGGGAGTCCCACCTCAAGTGGGAATCCCATCTTGGGTAGGTTTCATGTCATATGGAAGGTTTTGGTTTGGGGTCTTATTCGAAGACTTGTAGACCAACTCTTGGGTGTTCCACCTATATAATGAGGGACAAGGGGAGGGGGCCGGCCACCCCAACACCACAAGGTGGCCGCACCCCATAGTGGCCGGCGCCCCCCTCTCCCATACCCTAGCCGCCCCACCTCCTCCACCTCACCCGCAACGCTTAGCGAAGCTCCGCCGGAGTTCTCCATCGCCACCGCCACCACGCCGTCGTGCTGCCGGATTCAAGGAGGAGCTACTACTTCCGCTGCCCGCTGGAATGGGGAGAAGGACGTCGTCTTCATCAACACCGAACATGTGACCGAGTACGGAGGTGCTGCCCGATCGTGGCACCGTGATCAAGATCTTCTACGCTGTTGCAAGCGGCAAGTGATCGTCTACCGCAGCAACAAGAGCCTCATCTTGTAGGCTTTGGAAATCTTCAAGGGTGAGTCTCGATCATCTCCTCGTTGCTCCCATCTTCTAGATTGCATCTTGGCTTGGTTTGCGTTCTCGCGGTAGGAAATTTTTTGTTTACTATGCAACGTATCCCTACAGTGGTATCAGAGCCGTGTCTATGCATAGATGGTTGCACGAGTAGAACACAATGGTTTTGTGGGCGTTGATGCTTATGTTGTCTTTAGTTTGAGTACTTTGCATCTTTGTGGCATAGTGGGATGAAGCGGCTCGGGCTAACTTTACATGACCGCGTTCATGAGATTTGCTCCACGCTCGACATGCAACTTGTATTGCATAAGTGGCTTTGCGGGTGTCTGTCTCTCCTACTATAGTGAAGATTCAATTTACTCTTCTATTTACAACACTAGTATCACCATTGTGGTTCATGTTCGTAGGTAGATTAGATCTTACTCGAAAACCCTAAACCACGTAAAATATGCAAACCAAATTAGAGACGTCTAACTTGTTTTGCAGGGTTTGGTGATGTGATATGGCCATAATGTGATGATGAATATGTATGAGATGATCATTATTGTATTGTGGCAACCGGCAGGAGCCTTATGGTTGTCTTTAAATTTCATGTTGAGTAGTATTTCAAAGAAGTTGTAATAGTTGCTACACGGGAGTACAATCATGAAGACGGCGCCATTGACCTTGACGTTACACCGACGATGATGGAGATCATGCCCGTTGATGATGGAGATCATGTCCGTGCTTTGGAGATGAAGATCAAAGGCGCAAAGACAAAAGGGCCATATCATATCACATATGAATTGCATGTGATGTTAATCCTTTTATGCATCTTATTTTGCTTAGATCGCGACGGTAGCATTATAAGATGATCCCTCTCACTAAAATATCAAGATAATAAAGTGTTCATCCTTAGTAGCACCATTGCCAAGACTTGTCGTTTCGAAGCATCTCGTGATGATCGGGTGTGATAGAATCAACAAGTGCATACAACGGGTGCAAGCCAGTTTTGCACATGCGGATACTAAGGTGGCCTTGACGAGCCCAAGCATGTACGGACATGGTCTCGGAACACATGATACCGAAAGGTAGAGCATGAATCATATGATTGATATGATGAACACTTTGAGTGTTCGCCATTGAAGTTACATCTCGTCTCGTGATGATCGGGCTTGATGTAGTGGATTTGGTTCGTGTGATCACTAAGACAATGCGAGGGATATTGTTTTGAGTGGGAGTTGATACGTCTCCAACGTACCTATAATTTCTGATGTTCCATGCTTGTTTTATGACAATACTTACATGTTTTGCTTGCACTTTATGATATTTTTATGCATTTTCCGGAACTAACCTATTAACAAGATGCCGAAGGGCCAGCTTGTCTGTTTTCGTTGTTTTTGGTTCCAGAAAGGCTGTTCGGGCAATATTCTCGGAATTCGACGAAACGAAGACCCAACACCTTATTTTTCCCGGAACCTTCCAGAAAGTCAAAGGGGGACCAGAGGGGAGCCCTGGGGGCCCCACACGTGTGGCCGGCGCGGCCTAGGAGGGGGGCGCGCCGCCCTAGTGTGAGGTGGCCCCGTGGCCCCTCCGACTCCGTATCTTCGCCTATTTAAGCCGTCTCGACCTAAAAACGCGATACCAATTGACGAAACTCCAGAAAGACTCCAGGGGCGCCGCCACCATCGCGAAACTCCGTTTCGGGGACGAGAGTCTCGTTCCGGCACCTCGCCGGGACGGGGAAGTGCCCCGAAGCCATCTCCATCAACGCCACCGCCTCCATCATGCTCCGTGAGTAGTTCCCCCATGGACTACGGGTTCTAGGTGTAGCTAGTTGGTATTCTCTCCCCCATGTACTTCAATACAATGATCTCATGAGCTGCCTTACATGATTGAGATCCATCTGATGTAATCGGTGTTGTGTTTGTTGGGATCCGATGGATGATACATTATGATTAGTCTATCTATAAAGTTTGTGAAGTTATTGTTGCTCGCAATCTTGTTATGCTTAATGCTTGTCACTAGGGCCCGAGTGGCATGATCTTAGATTTAAGCTCTATACTTATTGCTTAGATTGTATCTACAAGTTGTATGCACATGTCGCTGTCCGGAACCAAAGGCCCCGAAGTGATAGAAATCGGGACAACCGGAGGGGATGGTGGTGATGTGAGGATCACATGTTTTCACGGAGTGTAAATGCTTTGCTCCGGTACTCTATTAAAAGGAGTTCCTTAATATCCAGTAGATTCCCTAGAGGCCCGGCTGCCACCGGCTGGTAGGACAAAAGATGTTGTGCAAGTTTCTCATTGCGAGCACGTACGACTATAATTGGAAAACATGCCTACATGATTAATGATCTTGATGTTCTGTCTTAATGCTTTGATTCCTATCAACAGTAGAAATTTCCCTTACCAATTCCACTTACCAATAGCGCTTCACTCCCCGACAACGGCGCCAGAAAATAGTCTTGATGACCCACAAGTATAGGGGGTGTATCGTAGTATCTTCGATAAGTAAGAATCTCGATCCCAACGAGGAGCAGAAGGTGTTGACAAGCAGTTTCGATGAAGGATTCACTGTAAATGCTCACAGACAAGTATTCAGGGGGTTTTGATGTAACGGATGAATAAAGTACGAGTAAGTAAAGTGCGAGAGTAATAATTGCAGCGAGTGGCCCAATCCTTTTTAGCACAAAGGACAAGCCGGTTTGTTTACTTATAATAACCAAATGTTCTCGAGGACACACGGGATTTTAGTCTAGTGCTTTCGCTACATACGGCTAATTAATCTTCATTATTTTGATAAGTGTTGTGTGGGTGAACCTATGCTAATGTACCGCCCTTCCTAGGACTAATACATACTTGTGATTATACCCCTTGCAAGCATCCGCAACTACAAGAAAGTAATTAAGATAAATCTAACCACAGCCTTAAACTGCGAGATCCTGCTATCCCTCCTGCATCGATATACCAACGGGGGCTCAGGTTTCTGTCACTCCGGCAACCCCGCAATTGACAAACGAGTACAAGATGCATTCCCTAGGCCCATAAAGGTGAAGTGTCGTGTAGTCGACATTCACACGACACCACTAGAAGAATAACACCACAACTTAAATATCATAACATTGAATATTACTCAACCATACTTCACTACTAACATTTAGACTTCACCCATGTCCTCAAGAACTAAACGAACTACTCACGAGACATCATATGGAACATGATCAGAGGTGATATGATGATGAATAACAATCTGAACATAAACCTTGGTTCAACGGTTTCACTCAATAGCATCAATAACAAGTAGAAATCAACACCGGGAGAGTTTCCCCTATCAAACAATCAAGATCAAACCCAAATTGTTACAGCGGTAACGGCGTGCAGCGGTGGAGACGGCGGTGATGATGATGAAGATGATGATGATGGTGATGGAGATGATGTCCAGCTCGATGACGGTGACGATGGCGTCGATTTCCCCCTCCGGGAGGGAATTTCCCCGGCGGATCTCAGCCTGCTGATGTCTACGGGAGCTTCTATTCTTGTAGACAGTGTTGGGCCTCCAAGAGCAGAGGTTTGTAGAACAGCAGCAGTTTTCCCTTAAGTGGATCACCCAAGGTTTATCGAACTCAGGGAGGAAGAGGTCAAAGATATCCCTCTCATGCAACCCTGCAACCACAAAGTAAGAAGTCTCTTGTGTCCCCAACACACCTAATAGGTGCACTAGTTCGGCGAAGAGATAGTGAAATACAGGTGGTATGAATGAATATGAGCAGTAGTAACGACACCAGAAAATATCTTGCTGGCGTGTAGTTGATGGTGGTAATATGGTAGCAGTAGTAACGCAGTAAAACAATAAACAAGCAGCGATAGCAGTATTTAGGAACAAGGTCTAGGGATCATACTTTCACTAGTGGACACTCTCAACTTTGATCACATAACATAATAGATAAATGCATACTCTACACTCTTGTTGGATGATGAACACCATTGCGTAGGATTACACGAACCCTCAATGCCGGAGTTGACAAGCTCCACAATTCAATGTTCATATTTAAATAACCTTGGAGCATAATAGATCATTGCAAAATAAACCAAGAACTAACATAGTGCACACACTGTCCACATTACACTATGAAGGAGGAATAGATCAAATCAATACTATCATAATGATAATTAACTCCACAATCTACAAGAGATCATGATCATAGCCTACGACAAGAACCACACGGTGCACACACTAGTCACCTTTACACCATGCAGGAGGAATATAACTACTTTAATAACATCACATGAGTAGCACATAAACTAGTAGCGATACAAAGCTCATGATATGGATCTCAATCATGTAAAGCAGCTCATGAGATCATTGTATTGAAGTACATAGGAGAGAGATTAACCACATAGCTACCGGTACAGCCCCGAGCCTCGATGGAGAACTACTCCTCCTCATGGGAGACATCGGCGTTGATGGAGATGGCGGTGGTGTCGATGGAGGAGCCTTCCGGGGCACTTCCCCGTCCCGGCGGCGTGCCGGAACAGAGACTCCTGTCCCCCAGATCTTGGCTTCGCGATGGCGGCGGCTCTGGAAGATTTCTCGTACCGTGGCTTTTTCGTCTCGAGGTTTTAGGTCTGGGACCTTTATATAGGCGAAGAGGCGGCGTCAGAAGGTCGAAGGGGCGACGACACCATAGGGCCGCGCGGCCGGGGGTGGGCCGCGCCACCCTATCATCTGGGGGCCCTGTGGCCCCCTCTGGCGACTCTCGGGTGTTCTGGATGCTTCCGGGGATTCTAAGATCTTTGGCGTTGATTTCGTCCGATTCCGAGAATATTTCCTTACTAGGATTTCTGAAACCAAAAACAGCAGAAAACGACAGCGGCACTTCGGCATCTTGTTAATAGGTTAGTTTCAGAAAAAGCACGAATATGACATAAAGTGTGCATATAACATGTAGAAATCATCAATAATGTGGCATGGAACATAAGAAATTATCGATACGTCGAAGACGTATCAGCATCCCCAAGCTTAGTTCTGCTCGTCCCGAGCAGGTAAACGATTACAAAGATAATTTACGGAGTGACATGCCATCATAAACTTGATCATACTATTGTAAGCATATGTAATGAATGCAGCGATCAAAACAATGGTAATGACATGAGTAAACAACTGAATCATAAAGCAATGACTTTTCATGAATAGCACTTTCAAGACATGCATCAATAAGTCTTGCATAAGAGTTAACTCATAAAGCAATAATTTAAAGTAAAGACATTGAAGCAACACAATGGAAGATTAAGTTTCAGCAGTTGCTTTCAACTTGTAACATGTATATCTCATGGATAATTGTCAATGCAAAGCAATATAACAAGTGAAATAAGCAAGTATGTAAGAATCAATGCACAGTTCACACAAGTGTTTGCTTCTTGGGATGGAGAGAAATAGGTGAACTGACTCAACATAAAAGTAAAAGAATGGTCTTTCAAAGAGGAAAGCATCGATTGCTATATTTGTGCTAGAGCTTTGGTTTTGAAAACATAAAGAGAGCATAAAAGTAAAATTTTGAGAGGTGTTTGTTGTTGTCAACGAATGGTAGTGGGCACTCTAACTACCTCATCAACCGGACTTTCAAGAGCGGCTCCCATGAAGGACGTTATCTCTACCAGCAAGGTAGATCATCCCTCTTCTCTTTTGTTTACACATGTACTTTAGTTTAGTTTTTCTTTATTTATGGATGACACTCCTCCCAACCTTTTGCTTACACAAGCCATGGCTAACCGAATCCTCGGGTGCCTTCCAACAATCACATACCATGAAGGAGTGTCTATTTGCAAAATTAAGTTGCTTAACGATGAATCGGAGCAAAACATGTGAAGAGAATTATTAATGCAAGTTAATTAATCGGGGCTGGGAACCCCATTGCCAGCTCTTTTTGCAAAATTATTGGATAAGCGGATGAAGCCACTAGTCCATTGTGAAAGTCTGTCAGAAGTAAATGACAAGATCGAAAGATAAAACACCACATACTTCCTCATGAGCTATAAAACATTGACACAAATAAGAGGTGATAAATTTTGAATTATTTAAAGGTAGCACTCAAGCAATTTACTTTGGAATGGCGGAGAAATACCATGCAGTAGGTAGGTATGGTGGACACAAATGGCATAGTGGTTGGCTCAAGGATTTTGGATGCATGAGAAGTATTCCCTCTCGATACAAGGCTTAGGCTAGCAAGGTTATTTGAAACAAACACAAGGATGAACCGGTGCAGCAAAACTCACATAAAAGACATATTGTAAACATTATAAGACTCTACACCGTCTTCCTTGTTGTTCAAACTCAATACTAGAAATTATCTAGACCTTAGAGAGACCAATTATGCAAACCAAATTTTAGCAAGCTCTATGCATTTATTCATTAATAGGTGCAAAGTATATGATGCAAGAGCTTAAACATGAGCACAACAATTGCCAAGTATTACATTATTCAAGACATTTTACCAATTACTACATGTAGCATTTTCCGTTTCCAACCATATAACAATTAACGAAGCAGTTTCAACCTTCGCCATGAACATTAAAAGCTAAGAACACATGTGTTCATATGAACCAGCGGAGCGTGTCTCTCTCCCACACAAGAATTTATTCAAACTAAAACAAAAACAAAAGCACACAGACGCTCCAAGTAAAGTACATAAGATGTGGCCGAATAAAAATATAGTTTCAAGAGAAGAAACCTGATAAGTTGTCGATGAAGAAGGGGATGCCTTGGGCATCCCCAAGCTTAGACGCTTGAGTCTTCTTGAAATATGCAGGGGTGAACCACCGGGGCATCCCCAAGCTTAGAGCTTTCACTCTTCTTGATCATAGTATATCATCCTCCTCTCTTGACCCTTGAAAACTTCCTCCACACCAAACTCAAAACAAACTCATTAGAGGGTTAGTGCACAATAAAAATTAACATGTTCAGAGGTGACAAAATCATTCTTAACACTTCTGGACATTGCATAAAGCTACTGGACATTTATGGATCAAAGAAATTCATCCAACATAGCAAAAGAGGCAATGCGAAATAAAAGGCAGAATCTGTCAAAACAGAACAGTCCGTAAAGATGGATTTTATTGAGGCACCAGACTTGCTCAAATGAAAATGCCCAAATTGAATGAAAGTTGCGTACATATCTGAGGATCACTCACGTAAATTGGCATAATTTTCTGAGTTACCTACATAGAATTAGACCCAGATTCGTGACAGCAAAGAAATCTGTTTCTGCGCAGTAATCCAAATCTAGTATCAACCTTTCTATCAACGACTTTGCTTGGCACAACAAAACACAAAACTACGATAAGGAGAGGTTGCTACAGTAGTAAAAAACTTCCAAGACACAAATATAAAACAAAGTACTGTAGCAAAATAACACATGGGTTATCTCCCAAGAAGTTCTTTCTTTATAGCCATTAAGATGGGCTCGACAGTTTTTATGATGTACTCGCAAGAGATAGTATTTGAAGCAAAAGAGAGCATCAAGAGGCAAATTCAAAAAAAATTTAAGTCTAACATGCTTCCTATGCATAGGAGTCTTGTAAATAAACAAGTTCATGAAGAGCAAAGTGACAAGCATAGGAAGATAAAACAAGTGTAGCTTCAAAAATTTCAGCACATAGAGAGGCATTTTAGTAACATGAAAATTTCTACAACCATATTTCCTCTCTCATAATAACTTTCAGTAGCATCATGAGCAAACTCAACAATATAAATATCACATAAAGCATTCTTATCATGAGTCTCATGCATAAAATTATTACTCTCCACATAGGCATAATCAATTTTATTAGTTGTAGTGGGAGCAAATTCAACAAAGTAGCTATCATTATTATTCTCATCAAGTGTAGGAAGCATAGTATAATCATAACAAAATTTACTCTCCATAGTAGGTGGCACCAAAAGACCACTATCATTATAATCATCATAAATAGGAGGCAAAGTATCATCAAAGAAAATTTTCTCCTCAATGCTTGGGGGACTAAAAAGATCATGAAAACCAGCTTCCCCAAGCTTAGAACTTTCTACATTATTATCAACAATGGTGTTCAAAGCGTTCATACTAATATTACTACCAGCATGCAAATAAGGTTCCATAGGTTTTTTAATTTTCGCATCAAACCATCCATGTCTTAAATCAGGAAATAGAATAAGAAGCTCATTTTTGTCCATTATGCCAAACTAGTGTAAACAAGAAACAAAAAGATGCAATTGCAGGATCTAAAGGAAATAGCTTCGAGTACTTACAACGGCGAAAATAGCTTAGTAGCCGAGATCCGGAGTGTGAGTACCTTTTACCTTTCCTCCCGGGCAACGAGCGCCGTGAAAATAGCTTGATGTCTACGGGAGCTTCTATTCTTGTAGACAGTGTTGGGCCTCCAAGAGCGAGAGGTTTGTAGAATAGCAGCAGTTTTCCCTTAAGTGGATCACCCAAGGTTTATCGAACTCAGGGAGGAAGAGGTCAAAGATATCCCTCTCATGCAACCCTGCAACCACAAAGCAAGAAGTCTCTTGTGTCCCCAACACACCTAATAGGTGCACTAGTTCGGCGAAGAGATAGTGAAATACATGTGGTATGAATGAATATGAGCAAGAGTAACGGCACCGAGAAAATAGCTTGCTGGCGTGTAGTTGATGGTGGTAATATGGTAGCAGTAGTAACGCAGTAAAACAGTAAACAAGCAGCGATGGCAGTATTTAGGAACAAGGCCTAGGGATCATACTTTCACTAGTGGACACTCTCAACTTTGATCACATAACAGAATAGATAAATGCATACTCTACACTCTTGTTGGATGATGAACACCATTGCGTAGGATTACACGAACCCTCAATGCTGGAGTTAACAAGCTCCACAATTCAATGTTCATATTTAAATAACCTTGGAGCATAATAGATCATTGCAAAATAAACCAAGAACTAACATAGTGCACATACTGTCCACATTACACTATGAAGGAGGAATAGATCACATCAATACTATCATAATGATAATTAACTCCACAATCTACAAGAGATCATGATCATAGCCTACGACAAGAACCACACGGTGCACACACTAGTCACTGATACGTCTCCAACGTATCTATAATTTCTGATGTTCCATGCTTGTTTTATGACAATACCAACATGTTTTGTTCACACTTTATATCATTTTTATGCGTTTTTCGGAACTAACCTATTGACGAGATGCCACAGTGCCAGTTCCTGTTTTCTGCTGTTTTTGGTTCCAGAAAGGCTGTTCGGGCAATATTCTCGGAATTCGACGAAACGAAGACCAAACCTCCTATTTTCCCGGAAGGCTCCAGAACACCGAAGAAGAGTCGGAGAGGGGCCAGAGGGCCACCACACCATAGGGCGGCGCGGCCTGGCCTGGGCCCGCGCCGGCCTGTGGCAGGGAATTGCCCCCGGAGTCATCTCCACCGCCGTCTCCACCGCCATCTTCACCGCCATCGCTGTCTCCATGATGAGGAGGGAGTAATTCACCCATGGGGCTGAGGGCTCTACCGTAGCTATGTGGTTAATCTCTCTCTCTCTGTACTCCAATACAATGATCTCGTGAATTGCTTTGCATGATTGAGATCTATATGATGAGCTTTGTATCGCTACTAGTTTATGTGCTACTCATGTGATGTTATTAAAGTAGTCTATTCCTCCTACTTGGTGTAAAGGTGACTAGTGTGTGCACCGTGTGGTTCTTGTCGTAGGCTATGATCATGATCTCTTGTAGATTGTGGATTTAATTATCATTATGATAGTATTGATGTGATCTATTCCTCCTTCATAGTATAATGTGGACAGTGTGTGCACTATGTTAGTTCTTGGTTTATTTCGCAATGATCTATTATGCTCTAAGGTTATTTAAATATGAACATTGAATTGTGGAGCTTGTTAACTCCGGCATTGAGGGTTTGTGTAATCCTACGTAATGTGTTCATCATCCAACAAAAGAGTGTATGTAGCACATAAGAGAAAGAGTTATTTATTATGCGATCAATGTTGAGAGTGTCCACTAGTGAAAGTATGATCCCTAGGCCTTGTTTCCAAACATCGAATCTCCGTTTATTTATCTGTTCTGTTGCATGTTTACTCGCTGCCATATTTTATTCAGATTGCTATTACCACTCATATACATCCATACTACTTGTATTTCACTATCTCTTCGCCGAACTAGTGCACCTATACATCCGACAAGTGTATTAGGTGTGTTGGGGACATAAGAGACTTCTTGCTTTGTGGTTGCGGGGTTGCTTGAGAGGGATATCTTTGACCTCTTCCTCCCCGAGATCGATAAACCTTGGGTGATCCACTTAAGGGAAACTTGTCTGCTGTTCTACAAACCTCTCGCTCTTGGAGGCCCAACACTGTCTACAAGAATAGAAGCTCCCGTAGACATCAAGCACTTTTCTGGCGCCGTTGCCGGGGAGGTAAGGTAAAAGGTATTCACATCCTCCGACTACTAAGCTATTTCCTAGCACTTTTGCCGGTGTGTGAGTGCTCGAAGCTATTTCCTTTAGATCCTGCAATTGCATCTTTTTGTTTCTTGTTTTTATTTTCACTAGTTAGGCATAATGGAAAACAACAAAAAATTTGGAATTGTTTGGTGCGAACATTAAAAAACCAATGGAACCTTATTCGCATGCTAGTAGCGATGTTATTAGTATGAATGCAATTACTGCTAATGCTATGGAGAAGTCTAAGCTTGGGGAAGCTAGTTTTTGTGATCTTTTTAGCTTCCCATCTTTAGGGGAGAAAATTTTCTCTGATAATACTTTATCTCCCATATGCGATAACTCTAATGATGCTTGTGATATTTTAAATGCACCTACTGAAAGTATTCCATATAAAATACCTATGAAAATTGTTGAACATGTTATGGATAACCGCTATGAAGGGGATGGAACTGTGCATCCTGGAGATCATTTACTATTTTTGCATGAATTATGTGGGTTATTCAAGTGTGCAGGTATCTCTATGGATGAAGTGAAGAAGAAATTATTCTCTATGTCGTTGTCTGGTAAAGCGGCGCATTGGCATAAACTGCTGAAGGATGAGCATTCTCTTGATTGGAAGGATATTGTCACTACAAGAAAAGTTGCCATGGCCGACGAAGTTGAAGTCGCGCCGTGGTTGCTGGTGTACCATGGCCGACGATTTTGGGTCCCTCCGTGGTGCATGTCAAAACTTTTTTTTCTCGTTTTTGAGGCCACCTAGCCCGACGAAAGCAGCCAAAACGTCGCGTATGGTGGCCCGGGACGTGGTGCATCGCGAATTCTCGGGTTCGCCGGCCGAGTCAACGCAAATCCGCACCGCCCAGGGATGTAGGGCCCAGATGGCAGCCTCTCTAGCATTATTTTTTTCTCGATCGCGCCATCTCGTTCAACACTCTCCGATCGAGCCGTTTACGATGCAGGATCATGGGTCCCGCTTGTCATCCTCTATGAACCAAATTTCTTTCTTTTCTTGGATTTTTTTGACACCCTGATTTCTGGCTACTTCCTTTTTCTTTTGATCCCTTGCCGCCTTGGAAACGTTGAGACCGCTGCTGCTAAATGGGACCCGCATGTCATCCTCTATGTGCAATCAACTTTCTTTTCTTGGAGTTTTTTTTGGCACCTCAAATTTGGTCACTTGCCTTTTTCTTTCGATCCCCTGCCGCCTCTCAAACGGTGATACCGTTGTCTGCTAATCGGGACCCGCATGTCATCCTCTATGTACTATAAAACTTTCTTTTCTTGAATTATTTTTGGCACCTCATATTTGGTCACTTACCTTTTTCTTTCGATCCCCTGCCGCCTCTCAAACGGTGATACCGCTGCTGCTAAATGGGACCCGCATGTCATCCTCTATGTACTATAAAACTTTCTTTTCTTGGAGTTTTTTTTGGCACCTCAAATTTGGTCACTTGCCTTTTTCTTTCGATCCCCTGCCGCCTCTCAAACGGTGATACCGCTGCTGCTAACTGGGACCCGCATGTCATCCTCTATGTACTATAAAAGTTTCTTTTCTTGAATTATTTTTGGCACCTCATATTTGGTCACTTACCTTTTTCTTCCGATCCCCTGCCGCCTCTCAAACGGTGATACCGCTGCTGCTAAATGGGACCCGCATGTCATCCTCTATGTACTATAAAACTTTCTTTTTTTTGAATTATTTTTGGCTCCTCATATTTTTTCACTTGCCTTTTTCTTTCGATCCCCTGCCGCCTCTCAAACGGTGATACCGCTGCTGCTAAATGGGACCCGTATGTCATCCTCTATGTACTATAAAACTTTCTTTTCTTGAATTATTTTTGGCTCCTGATATTTTTTCACTTGCCTTTTTCTTTCGATCTCATGCCACGTTTGAAACATTGAGGAACCTGCAGGCTCATGGGACCCGCATGTCATCCTCTATGTACTATAAAAGTTCATTTTCTTGGTTTTTTTCACCCTCCGATTTTTGGCAATTTCTTTTTTCTTTTGATCCCCTGCCGCCTCTCAAACGGTGATACCGCTGCTTGCTAAATGGGACCCGCATGTCATCCTCTATGTACTATAAAACTTTCTTTTCTTGAATTATTTTTGGCTCCTCATATTTGGTCACTTGCCTTTTTCTTTCGATCTCATGCCACGTTTGAAACGTTGAGGAACCCTGCTGGCTCATGGGACCCGCAAGTCATCCTCTATGTGCTATAAAAGTTTATTTTCTTTATTTTTTTTCACCCTCCGATTTTTGGCTATTTCCTTTTTCTTTTGATCCCCTGCCGCCTTGGAAACGTTGGGTAAGCTGCTGACTCATGGGACCCGCATGTCATCCTCTATGTACAATCAACTTTCTTTTTCTTTTGATCTCAAGCCGCATTTGAAACGTTGAGACCGCTGCTGCTAAATGGGACCCGCATGTCATCCTCTACGTACAATAAAGTTTCTTTTCTTGGATTATCTTTGGCTCCCGATATTTTGTCACTTGCCTTTTTCTTTCGATCTCATGCCGCCTTTGAAACGTTGAGTAAGCTGCTGGCTCATGGGTCCCGCATGTCATCCTCTACGAACAATAAAAGTTTCCTTTCTTGGAGTTATTTTTTACCCCTAATTTCTGGCTATTTGCCTTTTTCTTTTGATCTCCTGCCCCCTCTGAAACGATGAGGACGCTGTTGGCAGGTCGGTCTCACATGTCATCCTCTATGAACAATAAAAGTTTCCTTTGATGGATTTATTTTGAACCCCTAATTAATTTCCGGATATTTCCCCGCCGCCTTGGAATCGTTGAGGATGCCTGCTGCCTCATGGGTCCCACATGTCATCCTCTCAGAACGGTAAATGTTTATTTTCTTGGATTTTTTTGACCAAACGATTTTTGGCTTATTTTTTCTTTCGATCACCTGCAGCCTTTAAAACGTTGAGGACGCCTGCCGGCTCACGGGTCCCACATGTCAACCTCTATGAACAATAAACGCCGAGGATGCCTGCTGCCTCATGGGTCCCGCATGTCATCCTCTCATAACGAAAATGTTTCTTTTCTTGGATTTTTTACCAACAGATTTTTGGTTTATTTTTTCTTTCCATCCCCTGCCGCCTTTAAAACGTTGACGACGCTGCTGGCTCATGGGTCCCCGATGTCAGCCTCCCCGTACAAGAAACATATGATATCTTAATTATTTTGCAGACAATAAACAATGTATTGCGCTCTGAGCTATTTCAAATGGATAATTAAATCTTTATTTTTACATAAACAAACTTATATGTTGAATCTCCTTGTTTTTTTTGTCTTTGCGAAGCATAGGACTTTCCTGTTTTTTAGAAAATTCGGAACTTTCCTGTTTTGGAGTGGGCTGAAATTGTACGAGTCAAAAGGCCAAGCAGGATAGTTTTTTTTTTTTTGAAGGTGAAACAGTGGGATAACCCACTGCAATTTTTATATTAATAAGCGTTTATGAAATTACAAGGTAGAGGGAGTTCCTCTAAAAAAGAAAAACAAGAAAGAAAGAAGAAAAGAGTACAAAAGATCTATGTCTGAGATTGTAGCCATTCCTTAAAAGAATCTGCATGCTTCTTCTTCATTCTGTAAGTGAGCATCTTTGTTTCTTGAAGAAAGATTGCTTTCCAAGATTCAAAACTTGGCTCCTGATTGTTGAAGATTTTATTATTTCTCGTAATCCAAATGCCCCATGCTGCTAAAATTATAAGTTCCATTGCAAAGGGAACTTTTAATTTTTTCTTGATGTCATAGAAAGCTTGAAAAATTGTCCCATTTCTCCTTCTCTGAGGACAGATGTAATTCCAGCAGACTTTAGCAAAGTTGCAATTCCAGAATAAGTGAGTGATGTCTTCCTCTTGTTGATGAAAAAGATTTTGTACACAATAATAAGAAGGCAGAGTCATATTTTTTCTTTTTAACAAGTTTCGGTATTGAGCCTCGTCATGAAGAAGAAGCCAAAAGAAGAATTTGTGTTTTGGTTGACAAGAAGATTTCCATATCCATCCAAAGTGTGGCTGTGCCTCTTGATATCCAATTAAAGAATTATAAGCTCGTGAACGAGAGAAAGTATTACTTCCCCATATGTAACTCCATTTATCAGATTCATCAATACTTATTTTCTCTCTAGCAGTTTGACAGATCATTTCCATTTGAAGAAATTCAGAATAAGCTTGCTGTGAGAGAGGCAGGTGAAAAAGATCTTCTAAGAATTCAGTGTCCAGAACATCCCTGACAGTTATCAAATGATTCCTTGCATAAGTGATCAGATGAGGCATACTTTGCATTAGGCAGTTGTCATCCCAATTATCTTGCCAGAACAAGCTTGATTTCCCATTCCCTAAATTGCACTTTGCCAATCCTTTAAAAGTATCAACAAGTTTCAAGTGAGTTTTCCACCAGAAAGATCCTTCCACTGTACCTCCTGGAAGAGTACCATTGTTGTAATAAGCTCCTTTCACTAATTTGACCCAAGGGATATCATGATTATTATAGAACTTGTCCAAATTTTTTAACAGCAATGCTCTGTTTTGAGTGTCCAGATCTAACACTCCTAATCCACCTTGATTTTTGGGTCTTGTGATTTTTTCCATGAAATGAGAGCTGATCCCCTTGCTTGTACATCTCCATTTTTCTTCCTCCAAAGGCAGTGTCTCATGTATTTGACCACTTGATCTTTTATAGTTATGGGTACATCAAAACAGCCCATGAAGAAAATTGGAAGAGATGAAAGAACTGATTTGACTAACCGTAGCTTTCCACCATAATTCAGAAAATCAGCAATACCACCCAATCTTGATTGGACCCTTTGAATTATAGGTATGAAATGTTCCATAGAAGGCTTGATAATGCACAAAGGCAATCCAAGATAAGTAAAAGGAAAGGCTCCAGTTCTACAGTTTATGGTGGCAGCAAAATGATTCAGCTTTTCAGTATCCATATTGATTGGAATCATATTGGATTTATGGTAATTCACCTTCAAACCAGTGGATTCAGCAAAAGAGTGCAAAAGAGCTTTGAGACTAACACATTGCATTGCATCAGCTTTTAAAATAATCAGAGTATCATCTGCATATTGTATCACAGGAAAATCATCACAAGCACGATGAATTGGTCTTGAAATTAGGTTCTGCTCCATTGCCCTGTTGAGTATGGATTGTAAAAGATCTGCAGCCAAGACAAAAAGAAGAGGGGATAATGGATCCCCCTGTCTAACTCCTCGTTTACGGTAGAACTTTTTCCCGGGAATACCATTTAGTAAAACGGAAGAAGTTCCGGATGACAAAATGATTTCAATCCATTTAATCCATTTTTCACCAAAGCCTTTAGCTCTTAGAATTCTCAGAATGGATTTGTGTTCAATTCTATCAAAAGCCTTTTCAAAGTCCAATTTCAGAAGTATGATTTCTTCCTATGATTTGTGGCATTGGAATAAATATTCAAAAGCCCAACCAAGGCAGTCTTGAATTGATCTTTTTTTGAGGAAGCCATATTGATTCTTGTGTACCAGCTTTAGTATAACCTTCTGTAATCTGTTGGCTAACAATTTAGTCACAATCTTTAGGGTACTGTTGAGGAGAGAAATTGGTCTGAAGTCTCCAGGAAGCAAAGGAGTATCAATTTTTGGAATAAGAGTGATGAAGGAAGAATTAATACTTTCCAAAGAAATATTCCCATCATAAAAATCCTTGATTACTTTTTTGACATCATCTCCAATAATATCCCAACAATTTTTGATAAAATCATTATTGAATCCATCTGGTCCTGGAGATTTATCATTTGGCAGGCCCTTGATGACCCTATCAATCTCTTCATCGAGAGAAAGGAACTTCCAATCCTTCTTTCATCTCACTTGCTCATTGGATTATCATACAAGTCCTGTAAATTGAAATGCATATCCGGATCATCGGATTTACCCATCCTCTCCTTGAAAGCATTCCAGAGAATTTCAGCTTTACTTTCATGATCAGATATATCAATATTTTGATCATTTCTCAAAGAAGCAATGTAATTCTTTCTATAATTAATAGTGGCCTTAGTATGAAAGAATTTTGTATTTGCATCTCCTAACTTCACCCATTTTATTTTCCCTCTTTGTTTCCAATAGGATTTTTCATTTTGAAGTAAAGTGATCACATGGGTTTTTAAAATATCTCTGAGATTCCACTCTTCCAGGGATAAAGTCCCGAACTCCTCCATAGTATCCGGAAGACCAATGACTGATTGTACTTTGTCAATAAGAATCTTTAAAGAAGGAAGATTTTTTGCCCATAATTTCAATGCTCTTCTCAAGTTCTTGTATTTAGCATTAATCATCTTAGCACTGTCACTAAAACCCACTGGAATATTCCATGCATTTTTAACAATGTCCTTGAATTGACTGTGCTGCAACCAGTGATTTTCAAACCTAAAAACATTTGATCTGGGTATATTTGTTCCAATGGTGACTACACAAGGTACATGATCCGAGGTTGGTTTAGTCAAAGCATGAGCAAAAGTGGATGGAAAAGAACTTGTCCAAGAGGCTGATGTAAAAATCCAGTCTAATCTTTCAAGGAGAGGCTCATGCTGCATGTTGCTCCAGGTGAATTTCCTGCCTTTTAAAGGAACTTCAATAAGACCCAAAGTGCTAATTGCTTCATTAAAACTCAACATATCATTCACATTACCACCGAGGCTTGTTTCTATCGAAGGCTTCCTAATGAGATTGAAGTCTCCCATGATAATCCAATCGGTGTCATCGGGCATGTCTATATTTGTAAACCAATCAATAAAACCTTCTTTTCTATCATGTTGGCATGGTCCATAAATGTTTGTTAGAATCCGGGAAGCATCCGATAGTTTGCGGGTGAATTTAACCGAAGAGAAAATTCATTGGAGAAAGCAAGTTCACCATTAA